>NC_143584.1:168544745-168847658 GCF_048544385.1 Mastigoproctus giganteus | reverse complement strand
TAATTAAATACTAAGAAAGCAAATTTCTTTTAATTAAAAAAAATGCAAAGTTACCTGAAAAAAGAATAACTAAAATGAACTTCAAATTTATTGTAAACTTTCAGGATTACTACCTACCTTGAGATGGATGCAGTTTCTTATTTTTGCACAATAAATTAATATCAGGGATGAAGTGGAAAATTTAACTATTAAAATAAAACTGAATTCTTGTTAATAAATTATCTTATTTTTAATAATCAAGCATGTATGAGTTCTTGGTGAACCTAAACAGCATTCTGATGCACTCTGGTCCATTCCAGAACCCTGGTATTTGAAATGGGAATTCTTAGATTTGCCTTCAAAACTTGCATTGACAGGCATATCCTGTTTGTTTTGATTACCAGTAAGAGTGAATATACAGCTTCACAGTGATATGAAAAGTGGATTATGATATCTAAAGCAGCTTTAGCAATTGATGAGTTGGCTTATCCAGAAGTCCACAAATTCTCTTTCTATTGAATTCTATTTGAAGGACAGTCTGACAATCAGTTCTGACCACAGAATATGGTCATATTTTAAACCAGTGGTAGTAATGCAAGACCTGACAGGTACCCTTTGAAATATCTGATGTGCATCAACTGTTATTGATTTAAAATCAGTTTTATTTTCTACCTTCCTAAGTATAGGCAAACTTTTGAGATGTTTTGGAAATTATAAATGCAAAGAACCTGACAAGTTCTGTGTGACCAGTTTTTGTGTCTATAGTCATGTGGTACCTCATAGGTTCTGCTCCAAATACATATTCAGTGATTGCTATTCTAGGTCATTGGTCAAGGTTACCCATCAGTAACGCTCTAACTTCCCAGGAAAATATTCCCTTATTTAAAATGATATTTTTGCTTTTATTATCTAGTAAAGAACATATGGCTTGCACATATGATGTGAAATTGGAGCATTGGATCACAGATGGAGGAGGGATCTGCTGTGGAAAGTAACTCCTCTTTTTTTGTGTATAATTGTTTTACAAAATGTGATTTTTTTTTTTTTTTTTTTTTTTTTTGCAAACTGAAAAAGGGAAAATAATGTGCAAAAAACAATATTCTTAAATATTTAAATTTTTTTTATTAAAAATCAAATGAATACACACAGTGCTGAAATCCATTAAGAAAAGAAGAGATATTGGTATCCTGCAAGCAAAATTGTTCCAGAAACAAAAAATCAAAGTTGGGCACCAGTAACAAATGCGGACATTACTATAGCCAGGTTAAAGAAGCAGCAGAGGCATTTTTATCCAGTCATACCCTTTGTAGGGAAAAAACTGTAATTTGGTAATATGATCAGATATAATCTTTTTAAATTGAAGTAGAAGTGAAATATTGTTGATAGTAGGAAATTGTTAAGGCTTGTAAACATCTCTGTGCATCCTCATTCAAAACCATTGTCATGGTGAAAGCTTATGTTATATGCCTGAAGTTTGTAATTCATTTCTACAATTCATTTATGTTCCCAAAAATGTCTGCCAAATACAAAAAAGAAAGGACAACCATTGCTGATCATTAAAGTGGGCATGCATGCATGTATGTATGTATGTGTGTATGTTTCTCTAGGTGGTTTCCCCAGCAAACTCTACAATCCCCCACAAACGAACATGCATGCTATGTTTGTTTGTGTGTTTAGCATTGTGCTGTATGACTGGCCACTTAGCAACCATCCAACAGAAAACCACCTGGAAATTTGCTAGCCAGTGAATTTCCTTGATGTGGGTCATCTACATCGTTCATTGGTACTCAGCACCAGGCTGTTTTCTGGGAGGGAATGTGAGATGAGGTTGGCCAGCATCCCCATCATGTGTGCTTTACATACTTAGTGACAGCTTCTGCTTAGCAGGTGCAAGTGGACAACAGAAGAAAGGAATTGAAGTGCTACAGTATTGCATATTACTGGGCAGGTATTAAAACTGCAAGTTTAGTGTGCCCCCACTCACCAAATGATGCCAGTGTAAAGATCACTTCCCCATTAGGCATGTATCATGTTCTACTATTCAGATGTATGCATCTTGTCCTAGTCTCTATGCTTATGATATTAAATTTTGTATTCCAGATCTGTTTTCTTTTATTTTGCCTTTAGTTGTCTCTATTCTAAGTATTGCTTACAAAAATGAATTTTATCTTTTAGTGAGGGTTTCTGGTATTTAGTTATTTTCATTTAGTTGTGCTTAGTGGCCTCCGTAGCCGAGTGGTCAGGAGCTGGAGTGCAGTAGCACACACTCTTTGAGTAGACTGGGGTTCAAGCCCCTGACTGCTAAATACGGTCGATCTGCCAACCCGCACTGGACCGGCGTGACAGATAATGGTCCATTTCCCTCATCATGAATTGTTGAGGAGGCTTCCATCCTGCAGTGGGTTGATAATGGCTGCAGTTAACTTAACTTAGTGGCAGTTTGGAAAATCGAGTTATGTCCCTGCAGGAGTTGAGGTATGAGGCAGCTGAGGGAGTGATGAGCAAGAGGAAGGGTAAGTGTGTGGGGACTTGGTACATTCATGCTTATTTTTTGCACTCTCCCTTTTATTCACTCATTTGCACTCTCATTCTTTTTGTGTGCAGAAGTTTCGTGGACCTAAATTTTACTCTCTACATAAAATGTCTTGAATTTACAGCATGATTTTTTACAAACTTGATTTGTATACAGAACTGCACACAGTGCTTTATTGATCCAAGAACAGTTTGTAATATCAGTGGATTTTTCAAGTTGAATTGTGAATGTATTGCTTTGTTTGGTATTAGAGCAATACAATTAGCTCATACATTGGCGCCTCCGTAGCCAGGTGGGCAGGAGCAGCAGTGCATAGCACATGCTTCTTGATTAGACCGGGGTTTGAGCCCGTGCCCACCAAATACGGAGGAATGCGGAAAGGTCAGGGAATGACCACCGCATACCCCCCAGAGCAATATGGCCTTAGTTGCTAATGCTCCTAAAAAACAAAAAAAAAAAAAAAAAAAAAGCTCAGATATCAACTGAGACAATATTTTTGACAATACAGTATTTTTTTTTTTAATTGTATTATTTGAAGCAGGGTTTGATTTTGAAGGCTCAGTAAGTTTATCCCTATGTACAGTTTTTATTGCTGGAACACATTGCAAAGTTATCTCCTACTGTGTAAGCTTTTGGTTTTGGCAATTAATAAAGCCATTTCAAAAGATGACATTAGTAATTTATCAGTCAGGTGGATGTGTTTTGTAAAAAAAATTGTGTATGCTGTCTTGTTATGTTGCTTTCCTTTTAATGAACTTATTTCAGTATTCATGGTATTTAAATACCTATCATACACATGGGTCTTTCTTGATTATTAAAGATGGAAAATATGGATGTACATACACATGGAAAATATACACAAAGATGGATATACACATGGAAAAGCTTAAATTATATTTTAGTTTTTCCACATGTATTTTCTTTTGGCATGACTTTTTTTTTTTTTTTCTTACCCCCAATTTAATAATAACAATGTAAGATGGATGGCCTTAGTGAATTTTGAACTGATATTGGTAACACCTCTATCAATTGTTTTATTTCTTGGCTATTTTTGTTTTCACACTTACTGCCATTTTTCTTATTATCCACCAATCTATTTTTAAAGGTTAGAATTACATGACCAAAATACTACTAAATGCTTATGACTTTTTTTTTTTTATTTTATTGACTGATGCATTTTAAGTAAAATGACACTGCTCAACAAAACTAACAGCACGTGTAGAAAATGTGGTGTAACTCGTGAAGCTGCACGAGTTGCATGATGATGGAGCCAGACAAAATTTGGTGTAGTGAGGTACCATAGAATAAAGATGAAATGAGGAGACAGTGAGAAACTTCAGACAGATATATAAGGGACATTTATAGGGGTCGTTTTAAGAATTACCAAAAAGGTCACATTACAGAAGTTGATACTAGATGCTTGAAAATATGGTCACATGATATCAGTATGGTGCATGATCTCCTCCAACAAATAAACAGGTCTGACAGCTGTGAACCATGCTCAACATAAGGGTGTCTATAAAATTCTGCTTCAACAAATCCCATTCTTCCACCAGTGCAGACCTTAGCTCACAATGTGACAGAGGAGTTAGCTGTTGGCATGCAGTGCAATGCCCAAGGGCATCCCACATGTTTGATTGGATTTAAGTTTGGCGATTGTGCTGACCATGGCAGTTGTTGGATATCTTCAATTTCAAGATAGTCCTCCACCACTTGAGCTCTGTGCAGTGGCATCATGCAGGAAAAGAAAATCTGGGCCAACCACACCCTTAAAAAGTTGCACATAGGGTTCAAGGATCTGTTTTCAGTACCTCTGCACAGTTATGGTCTAGTATCAAAAACATGGAGGGGTGCGGCCGTTGATCATTATTCTGCCCCACACGAAAACACCGCCTCCACCATAAGTCCCCCTTTCTCCAATGTTGGAGGGATGGTACTGCATTTCTTGTTTCTCTAGATGAAATTTCTAGAATCTTGTTTGTAGGTTAAAATGGGACTCAATGGCCGCAGCAACCTCAAGAGACAGTTAATGACAGGACATCATAGGGTTCTGCCTTGCTGTTAGAGCCAAATAATGGTCTGTTCTGGTTGATGTAGTTCTTTGGTGACCTTGGCCAGCTCTTCTTGTAATGGTTCCTATCTCCTGAAACTGCTTCCATAGTGCCGAGATGACACTGCATGATACATTAAGCCAATGTGCCACCTGCGACTACATAACTTCCAATGACCCACCACCTCAAAGGATCATCTAAATGACAATGACTTGGCCATTCTGAGTACTGGAGATGTGGCTATCCCACTGGACAAGCCAAAATATGGGAATGAAGTGATGTGGTTGCAACCCACATTTTTATAGGCATGAATAAATTGCATAAGGTGCGGCTCTGTAAGGTGGTAGATTAATTTCTATTGGATACTCAGAATTTGCATGCCAGGATGCCTATTATGTCAAATATTTGCCAATGGTGATACTGTTCATAATAAAATATTCATTAAAAACATTCTATTAATTTTATTGAGCAGTGTAAAATATCTTGATTGAGAGCTACATGTTATCAAGTGTAACTGCTGACTTCTCTTATGCAAAAAAAGTGCTGTGTGTATTTTGTTTCTACGTGTGAGGACTCACTACATGAAATTCGGGAACACTTTCTATAGACATGAATTAAAATTATTTAAATTTTTACTCATTTTGTGAAAATTCATTAACAGCAATAATATTGTGCAACTTAAAGAATGCGGTCATTCGTATCACAAAAAAAAAAAAAAAGTTACTGGTTTCGTAAACCACCTTATTTTATATATTTTAACTGTTTTGATTTAAATATTGAAATGCACCAATGACAGCTGACCTCCTTGCTATATATTTTCTACATGACTGAAAAAGTCTGTGTGTGGAATTCTAATAAACTGGTTGCAAGCAATTAGTTGTTAGGGGTTGGAGGATTGCATCAAAATCAGATTGCTGGAGTGGGGTTTTTTTTTTTTTTTTTTTTTTTGCTAATTCAGTTTTCTTTTAATTCATCTTTATCTTTAATTTGCAAAACCATCAATGTGCATGTCATTGATAAATAATGATCAGCTTGTGAAATGAATGTGGTTGGTTAGGATCACCCCCTCACTGCTATACAACTCATGTTGACAACAAAATTATTCAGGAGGCAAATAGTCAGTAAATCCCATTTCTGTTTGAGGGTAGATTTTAACTTGTGTTTTTTTGAGGAAAGGTGTAAACTTGCAAGTCACTTCCTCAAAACTAGGAATATTCTGTAGGGTTCACATCTGGGGGAGATCTGACAGGCCACTCCATTCCCTGAACATCTTCACTTTCCATGAATCCATCAACCAACTGAACCTTATGGAGGGAGGGGAATATTATTTGTACTCCAGCACAATGACTAGGTCAAAGGAGTTTACAATTTAATTATTTTTGACAATGAATAGAATCATTAACCATATTTAGTAGTCACACTGGCTTGAACTGCAGTCCACTCAAACCCATGTGCATTTATGCACTCCCACATTTAACTACTTGAATATGTTGAGCCTTTTTTCTTGTCTGTGAGAAGGAAATGAATACTAATTGCACCCTGCAACAGTTTCATATAGGGTTCCATATCATTTAGTAGTCAAGTTCCATCCTCAAAGACAGGAAAACTGAGATATGCAACTATTAATGGTGATGCCTCTCTATATAATTATTCCCCTACGTATAAACATCAGGTACGCTTGCTTATCAGAATAAAAGTAAAAAAATACCATTTTAGGCACATTTCCTGAAAGAGCACATTAAAATTTTTATGTGGCATATGTTTTTCCAGTTTTAAACATGTTATTTTGTTGGAAATGGTGAAAACGTGTAACTTTTTAATGAGTGTATTAATATTATGAAACCCTATGAAACCAGAAGACAGGATCACAAAAAGGGTTTAGAAACATAATGTAAAAGTGTAAACAGTTTACTTTGGTAGTTTTGGTGGGGAGTATAGTATTTCCTATGAGTATACAAGAGATTAAACTTGAAAAATGTAAATCATTCATTTTAAGATCAGTGTAATACCATTATTAAAAAAATTAAAATAGAGTTTTGTAGAAGATGACATCTTTTTAGTCTTAAATAAAGGAAGTGACTAGCCTCACTCTGTGGCAAGGTTATGCTTCCCTATAATAGATTTCATAGTAGGGATCTCAGACTGGTTGTTAATAGTGTCTCTTCCCTGAGAGAGAATTTCTAGCCACTTTCTTTATTGCTGCTAAGTACAGTACAAGTACTAGGAACGATAATATTCACATTCATCATGGCCAAGGAATTAGATATAAATGTTAGGAATCAATTTTGTAACATCAGGATTTGTTTAGCATTGAGTGGCATTCAAGATTTTTTCATGCAGTTTGCATATTCTGTCATTTTTAGATATATTTAAATATGTATCTACACCGATATTATATAGTTATTAAACTCTTAAAGTATTATGCCTTGTGCATTTAGTTATTTTTAAATATGTATATATTCATAACTACATATTGGCTTCAATTTATCATATATTATAGCTGATGCACTGGATGTATTTTCATTAAATATACCTGGCTCTTTTAGAAATATTTGTAGAACCACCCAGAATTCCATTAAAATCAGACAAATAGAAATCCAGCAATTATTCTTAATCTATTTTTTCCCCCTACACATCACATGATTTATCCATATACTAGCATTAGTAAAGGTACATGATGCAAGAAAGCAAGCTTATATAGCATCAGCCAAAAAAAAAAAAAAAAAAATTGTCATTTCACCCATCCACTTGATCCAAGTGTTTGTCTAGTTCTGCCTTGAATCTGTTTAAACTATCAACTTCTACAATGACAGATGGAAGTTTGTAGAACATCCTACAACTGTCTTTCCTCAATTTGAATTTATGCCCTCTCAGACAATTATTCTGAGCAAGAGGAAGAATCCCATCAGCATTCAGCATGCTCAAACCATTCAAGGCTTTATACACCTCAATCAGATCACCTCGCAGGTGCCTAGTCTAGTTTCCAGACACTAATTTGAAAAATTTAAGCCTTTCTTCGTAAGAGCAACCCTTTGTTCCATTCACTAATCTTGTTGTCCTTCTCTGTACTTGTTCGAGTAGCTCTACATCCTTCTTAAAAATGAGGCCTCCAGACCTGTATACAGTACTCAAGGTGTGGCCTGACCATTGCCTTATACAAGGGGATAATCACCTCCTTATCCCTGCTAGAAAAATTCCTGTATATCATTGACAATACACCATGAGCTACTCTTGCAGATCCTCTGCACTGCTCAGAAAACTTCATATCTGCCTGCACAATTACCCCGGGTCCTTTTCATTCTCTACCACTGTTAGTGTAGTACCACACAGTTGATACGTTACTCTGGGGTTACTGCTTCCCATATGCAGTACTTTACATTTGGCAATGTTAAACTTCAGTTGCTTCCTCTCAGCCCATCTGCTCAACTTTTTTGGATCCTGTTGCAGCAGCATACTGTCATTAGTGTCATTAACAACCCTTCGTATCATCTGCAAACTTGGACATTAAGCCTGATATCATTAATAAATACAGAAAACAACAATGGATCCAACACTGAACCCTGGGGGACTCCATTAATAACATTAGTCCACGAAGAGCAGTATCCATTGATAACCACTCTGTCTTCTCTCACTCAACCATCCCTTTATCCATAGCAGCAATTTGCCTCCAATGCTACACTGCTCCAATTTGTGCAGCAGTATTCCATGTGCAACAGCATCAAAAGCCTTTCTAAGATCCAAATACTGTATATGATGCATGTATCAAAATTATTCTTTGTGACCACATCATAGTTACCAATCAAATTGGTCAGACAAAACTTCCCTTTCACAAATCCATGCTGTGTCCGAGCTATAACTGAAGTCTTGTCTTGATGATCCTGCAATGCTTCTTTAACCAGTGCCTCCATTAATTTCCCTGGAACAGAAGTTAAACAGGTCTGTAATTACTTGTGTTGCCCTTTGATCCTCCTTTGTGAATTGGGGTCACATTTGTACATTTCTAGTTCATGGCACTGGATGTTGTTTGTTACCATGCACCAAATTGGAGGGATAAAGGTGCAATATGGTGAATGCACACAAACGAAATGTTCTTGGTTTGCTCATTAAATGTTGCTCTTTGAAAAGCTCATAATTTCTCATCAGTTTACTCTATATATGCTGCAAATGATTACTATTTGCTTGTTATATGCAGTGAGGTGTGGGGTCACTGAGATTAAAAAATTGAGTAATAGCAAGTTGGGAATATTCAGTTTCCTTTGATATCAATTTATTGAGAAAAAGATTGTGCAGAATTAAATTATTTATTTATTATTTTTTTTTTTTTGTAGTTTTCTAATGCCTTATTTTACACTACTTTATCCACAAGGGATTCAGGTTATACACCATTGTGTGGAAGATTGCTACATAACTCCTTTTATTTTGATCAGTTTTATCATGTGACTTCAGTATGATTTTTTTCATATCAAAAGTTAAAACGTATTTAACCATTATTATATCTTCTGGCGTTATAACCCAGGGTGGGTCTTACTTGGCCTTCTCGACGATGTTCCACCAGTAATCCCCCCCCCCCCCCAGAAGTCCAACTTCTTATTCTCATGGTCTTTAAATCAACCATTATTATATTTTATTTTAAAATGATCCTAATGATTTGTGAAAAATCTCGTGATCCACTTATTTTTTGGCGACCCTCTGGTTGAGAAACTTTTCTAAACTGATAATGTAAAATGTTTTATATATTTGTCGAAAAGTTTTCTGAGTTCACTGCTCAAGCTCGCATGAAATGTTTGTTATCTTCGTATCTGTGTTTTACGGATGTAGAGAAAGTGTATTTAATTAAATAATTACTGTTTTTCATTGGGTAGCTAAGAATTTATACCAATATCAACCAATAAATTTAGAAAATAGATTCCGTCGCATTGTCCTCTCAGCAAGAGAAGCCTTTATTCAATACCTACGGTAACGGCAGTCATTTGCTCGTGAAAAGCAGAAACACTACAAATGCTGATATGTAGATAATCATGATTCATTTTGGATAAATTCGTCGCCAGTGTCTGATACCTAAGCTATTATTTTTTTGCATTTCTATAAAACAAAAGACTTATTACTAAAGATAACATATACGACTAAGTAGTCAAGCTCAGTTGAGAAGACGTTTGGAGATGTTCAGTCGCTATGGTAACTAGTACCAACACTATGACGTTTACATTCCACGCTGTGCTTCGTCGTCTGTCATTGTAAGGGTTTTACCTCCATGTGGGAGGATCGCCAAAGTTCTGGGCTTCTCAGAAATTTAAATTATCTGCCATCGCTGGTCAGTAGTCTTAAAAATCAGCTGAAGAACTTTCTGAGTGATCGTAAGTTCACTTTTGTCAAATTTTTAAATATAGGTAGGCTTATAAAGAGCATTATTGGAAAAATACGTAATTCACGGTCGAAGTACTGTAATAAAACGCAATACTTTTGAGTAAGATTATGTAATGTTTTGTTGGATATCGAGATTGTTTTTTTTACTACGCTCATGAAATTTGGTGAATTAGAAAGAATTATACGAAGTTAATGTATTTAGATAATAAATGAAGCTCATTTGAAAGGTTTATAGGGGTGATTGACTTGTAGTATAGGAATCTGTGAAATGGTGGACGGATTTTTTTTTTTAAGTAACAAAAAAAACCACATTTTGCACCCATTACTTAACTAGAAAAAGGATTTTAAATTGTACTTGATGCTAAAAAAATTAAAGAATTTAACGTGTGAGGGGGCAATGGCATCGAAGATATGGTGAGACATCGGCTATATTGTTTGTCCCAGGATCGTGCTAATTCTCGACACCTTGTTGTGCCGAGGTTTTATGATTAAGAAATGTTTAACAATAAATGTTTTTTTATATTATAAAAAAAGTAAATAAAAGTAACAGTTTTTTAAAAAAAAAAGCACCTTTTTCTATAATTATAATAGTATTCAATTTTTTTTCCGAAATAGTTAAAAAAAAAAAAAAAAAAAACAGGCGCAAGGTGCAGATTGGGGGGGTGGGATATATATATATATATATATATACACACACAGTGTATGTATTTTTTTCCCCTTGATCATTTTGTAATCTTGTTTTAATAATATTGGTTCTCAAACTTGCAGATATCAGTGCTGTGGACGAAGTATTTTGAGCCTGAAATAACAATTCAGAACTACACATCTCTCCCAAAAAAAAACTGCCCTAGCTTGTCATCCATGATAGTATAATGGATCCGCCATTATCAGTCCGCAAAACGTACAGGCAAGCCATAATCACCGAACATACTTATACAGCCATTTTGTATAGGTTGGGGGGGGGGGGAGTGAAAGCTCTTACATTCCACACTGATAGCGTTTGCACGTCCATTTAAAATTTTTTGATTGCATTTAAATAAGCAAAAGAATAGAAGCGGGAAAGTGCATTTACACTTTGATATCTTTTTTGATTTTATTACTATCATTGATTTTTTTTTTTTTTTTGTATGGCTCACTGCTCAGTAATAAATTAAATTTCTAGGATAGTATACAGTGGAGACAGGGAGTGAAGTACTTATTTCATTATACACGTATAATGCGTTTATTAGACCAGTCACGAATATTGTACATAGGTCCGCGAAGCCTATTTCAGGGTGGATGTGGATGGACTTGCTGGAATGAAGTTATTGTGAAGCAAAGAAGTGCTGCCTAGACTGGTTTTGTAAGTTATAAAGTCTGGAAACTAGGCGTCTTTTCTCTTTCAGTACTTTATTTTAAAGCAATGATAGTATATATATATATATATATATATGTATATATATAGTATATATATATATAGTATATATATATATATATATATACACAAGGTGTCTCAAAAAAATAAGTCGGTGACTGGTTAGTCGGCCCATACCTGTTACCATTCCGCATGAACTCCGCTAAATATCGGATCTTTCTTGAACAAGTTCTACCAGGGTTACTTGACGATGTTCCAACAAATGTGAGACGCAACATTTGGTTTCAACATGATGGGGCGCCTGCCCATTATGGAAGGTGTGTTCGTGACCATTTGAACAGGCGTCGATGGATTGGCCATGGTGGACCCGTTGCCTGGTCCCCCACACTCATCTGATTTATCGAGCCTTGATTTCTTTCTGTGGGGGGCCCTCAAATCTATCGTGTATGACTCGCCTGTGGAGACGGAAATGGATCTCGTGGCGAGACTCGTCTGCGCTGCTGTTACTGTCAAAGAAACTCCAGGTGTGTTCGACCGTGTCCGCCAATCCATGCTGCGTCAGTGTCACGCATGCATCTCGTCTTATGGTGGAACCTTCGAGCATCTATTGTAACATCATGA
Organism: Mastigoproctus giganteus; assembly: GCF_048544385.1. Taxonomy (NCBI): domain Eukaryota; kingdom Metazoa; phylum Arthropoda; class Arachnida; order Uropygi; family Thelyphonidae; genus Mastigoproctus; species Mastigoproctus giganteus. The sequence continues at coordinate 168,835,756 of NC_143584.1, read as the reverse complement.
AATGCATCCATCTCGTACTCCATTGTTAATATTATGTTAAATAAATGTTTGCCAGTAATTACTATCTTGTGTCATTTCTGTTTCTTGTGCCTCTGCTACTACTTTCCCGTGACGTTTCCGGTTATGGGTTCCTATGCGATTCACATTCCTTTAGACGTTACCTACCTCCCCTAAATGTTCGTACCAATATTTTTGAGACACCCTGTATATATATATATATATACTATCAGTGCTTTAAACCTATGTATATATATATACATACAGGTATCCCTCGATTTATGTTGGGGTTAGGTTCCTGGCGGGACAGGCGCAAATGGAACTCTTTATATAATGGAGTCAATCGGAAATCATAGGTTTAGGTTCCGGGCACCAAAAATTTTACCTACCACTTTGCATCGATTGTTTTATTTTATTAGCATTCTTCATAGTTGTAGTAATAGTCGATGGAGGCATATTCATAGCCCTACACACAGGGCGGCTTTTATCAGATTCTATTTTCCGAATACAGTATTGCACTAGGATTATCGCACACACCAAACATGGCGTGTCTTTATTCTATTAAATTAAAACTATAACACGATTTATTAATAGGACAATTAATGAAAAAATGTTAGCGTAATAAATTTCCAACAGTGTAAATAGCGTAAACAACAACCACTGAATGCTTCACCGCATGGACTTTTACTACCCCCACCCACAAGTTGTTTACTTTGAGAGCCGGAATCTTTCTCGTCTCTGATATGAATGCGCTAATTGCTGATTGGCTCAGATTGTCCTAAATCACGTGAACAGTGCACGACACAGCACAGTATGATGCCGATAAATTTTGTCTGACGATTTTAAAACTTTCGATTTATAAAAAAATTGCAAATAAAAATGGCGTTGTGTATAGTGATCGCCGCAAATCGGAACAGCACAAAACGAGGGCTACCTGTATATATATATATATATATATATATATTGACAAATATATATACAGTAGTTCTCGACTTTACGAGTTAATTCGTTCCTAGCGCGCTCGTAAAGCGGGAATCTATTTCCCATAGACATAAGGTTAAAAATAGGGGTTACGTTCTCATCAATGAAATTAGTTTGTTTAAACAATGATTGATTTATTGAAATAAATGAAAAAGCAGTCTGTAAAATCAAGTAAATTATAAAGAAATTATTTACGACTTACAAATGTTAAAGAATGTTTATTCTTCGTCGTCATCGACTAAATGCACACTCGTTGATCACTCATTATTGGCTCGGCACTCGTTGGTTTGTTGCACAAGGAGTCTTCTTCAGAAATGCTTCAAGAGGCGTTTATTTCCAAGATAATCTCTTTTAATTATAAATTTCACGATTGCATGCATAAGCATTTTTTATAAAATTGATTATTATAACGAAACATATGATAGCGATGAAAGTGCAGTGCATTTGATTTGAATTGGTAACTAATACAATTTACAAACCACGCTCACGACCTTTTATATGTCCTTAAGGTCACGCTCGTGACCTTAAAAATGACATTTTAGAGAGATAAATAGCTTAGTTATACAGCGAAAATTTCAACTTCCGAGATCTTGAAACGAATTACCAAAAAAACAATGTGTTATTGGGTTCACATTACGATATTTTAACGATAGATGGTGTCTCTGGAACTGATTAATATCGTAAAGCGGGGTACACTGTATTGTATAGCTACGCACGTGGTTTGGAATGCGGTATTTATGAATGTTTAACATTCATTTTTTGCAATGTTCATATTTTCGATTTTGTTGATACTTGGAGAAAAAAAAACTCGTGAAGCGAGAACTGCCCTGTATGTGTGTGTGTGTATATATATAGTATAAAAAATAATAGGAAAAGTGAAAGACAAGAGTGAGAGGAATACGTAAGGAATGAAAAAGAATATTACTTATGAGCATCAGTTTTTTAGCAAGTAACGTAATAAGGACGGAATATATATATATATAGGGTCTGGCTGGCAGATCCCCCAGTTTTCGGCTTTTGAGAACCACAACGACATACACACCTAGGTTCATCGAACTGTTGCTGCTATTATTTTCACAACTGTGCTATGAGATTCTCAAGTATGGTCGATGCCCTTTTTCCATTCTGACTGCTTTGTGTATGTATGAGCATTGAGCTATTACCACTGCCAACCTTAATAACATGATTGCTAACTATGAATTATTTAATACAAGTATTTTTATCCATAAAAGCGTTATAATCATAATAATAACGCATAGAATATAAAGTGGGTCAATGATAAAAAATAAATAAATTTTCTGTTTATACTCCGGGACGATCAAACGAGTTCACAAAATAGACAGAATACAAGAAACAGCACCGTATTCAGCAGTCGGGCTTGAACGCCGGTCACTCAAAGCACGTGTACTTATGCACCCGCGCGCCTGACCACTAGGCTCCGGTATACCTAGTAAGCTGTAACTATATACCGTATGCATTACAGTATTACCAAATTTTTGCCTGATTTGTCCCTTGAATGAGTATAATTTCCCGCTGACTGTAATTTATCATGTTAGGGAAAGAGAGATAGATATTTTGGACTGCATAATGCTCATGATATGCGGAATATATGCACCATCAGCGCATCACTTAGATTGCATAAATTAATCGAAAACCCTGTAGATCTGTTATGTAAATTAGATCTGATATATATGAAAAAGTCTCACTTTTTGTAAAATGGATCCTACTGAACATCTAATCAATAAAATTGACCTCAGAAGTTTTTACCTATGTATTCCGTGCTGTATTTCTTTATTAATTTTTTTTCTTATAAGGAACTAAGTTAAAAATTAATTTTTAAAGAAATAACAGTATGTTCAGTTACGTTTAAAATTTTTAAAATACTTTTATGTTGTATTCTTTGCACACGTTGATGCCATCAGATTTATCATTTGTTTAGGATAAATCTCATGAGGGCAGATCAGTGTTATATTTTTCGTGGCTTTATTTATTTATTCCCTTCAAATTTCTCTACTTTTTCCTTCCACAGATAGTTTGCTAATGTTCAGACACATCCTCTGAAACATGCTCATGTAAAAGATGAGCTTGACCCCAGCTTTCCGGCTGAGAATACACTACCCTTGTACATAGCATTAATACATGATTCCTCTCGTATTTTCCCATCTTCCTCATAGTTTTTATTTTTTTTAAGAGTTCCAGAAAAAATAATTTTCTGGGACCTCCGGGGTGTTTCTTTGGAACACCATTCTGCAGACCGTATGCATCCTCATGGCAAGGGACAGGTACCAGCCAGGGAATTACTGGATGATTTTCTGCTGGCTATTTGCCAAGTGGCTAGTCATACAAAATGCAATGCGAAACACGCATGATTAGTTATGCAGAGATGCTACAACACACGACATATGCGGATTGTAGAGTGTTCCTTTGGAACCGCCCATACATAACTTTTTCTTGTTTGATGTGGGTTTGGGTAGAGATGAAATTTGCATTAAAAGTTGTTTTTTTTTTTTGTAGTTTCTGGTGCATTGTGATTTCTTAGGATTCATGGGCGATTCTGCTTGCGTTTAGTGGTCCAACTATTGGACACGAATGAATTGAATGGAAAATGCATGCATTTTTAGTTCAGTGGATTGATTTCGTTATCGTCTGTATAGCCTTCTGTAAATACTTCTTGGATGTAATCTGAATAAGGTGTATATGTAAATGTGGCTTGGGAAGCAGATACAGCGTTACCTACTGGAACAACTTTGTTCCAAGCTTTTTCCAGTAATCCTACAAATTGTAATCTCACAATTTTTCCTCCGTTGCTAGAGATAAACCACTTATTACTAGCCTGATTTTTAAAAATTCATTCAAAGGCCTAAAAATGCTCGATTCTAAGACCGCAAGCATTTTGCGATGTGAGGAGATAGACAAATTATTATAACTTCATTTACAGCTGCATAAACCAGCTTCTCGCCCTCATTTGCCATTAGGAATTACAGAAACTTTTCCTGGTGGATTACGGAGAAGTGCACTGATTTTTTTTTTTTTTTTTTTTTTTATTCACATAAACCATAGCCCCTGGAGGCATTCCAGGGGCTGTGGTTTGCATGAATTAAAATTCTTGCTCGTTGGTTGACTGATGTCTTTAAAAATATACATACAGGAAACAAAAAAAAAAAAATCCTACATTGCAGAAAGACAACTGCAAATGTTTACCCTTTTATCTTTATGTCAATCTATAAACTTCCTTTATTCGTAAAATGTTTTCTTACTTCATTAATCACTTTTTGACCTCATATCCGTATTAAACATATAGCTTTATTTATCAAGTAAATTATTTTCAGTCATTCTATTGAAAAATATGCAATTTAGCCACAGCCTGATCACTTCAATGCTTGAGCATATGTTGCACACACTCTCGAATCTTCTGATGGTCAATTCTGAATGTCTTGAAAGAATCCTGAACAATTATATTCAGCTCTTTTAAATTAATTGATTTTTGCATTGAATTAAACGAATAATAAACAAAAATGAAAATAACTCTAACACCACATTTTTTATACTGCATATAATTTGTAGATTGTTCATTGCAAAAAAAAAAAAAAAAAACCCGCTATTTTCTTGGCTGAGGGAAACACACATACACACACGATGTCAGAAGGATTTTAACGAATCTTGATGGTAAGAAAGCTCGAGGTCCGGATGGTATTTCTCCACTTGTTCTCAAAACCTGTGCTTCTCAACTTACTCCTGTTCTTTGCTGCCTTTTTTCGCTTTCTTATTCCAAACGTGTTTTCCTTCTGCTTGGAAATTTGCTCATATCCAGCCAGTTCCCAAAAAGGGTGACAAATCCCTCCCATCCAATTATGGTCCGATTGCAATTACTCCTACTCTGTCTAAAGTAATGGAGAAATCAATTAACTGCCAACTCTTAAACTATCTAGAAACCTTCCATTTGATCAATGATCGCCAGTATGGATTCTGTCAGTGTCGATCCACTGGTGATATTCTGGCTTATGTTACCCGTCTATAGACAAATTCAGTGGAAAAGTTTTGTGAAACAAGCAGTTGCTCTTGACATCTCAAAGGCTTTCGATCGTGTTTGACATAAAGGTTTTCTAAACAAGCTTCCATCTTATGGTTTGCCAACTATTTTTTGTAATTGGTTATCCAATTTTCTCTCTGAACGCTCACTGAGGGTGATGGTAGATGGCTCTCTGTCTTCTAACTTCTCCACTAATGTGTGTCCCCCAAGGTTCAGTTCTTTTCCACTTGTATATTAATGACCTTTGATTAACTGGAAATCCTATCCATAGTTTTGCTGATGATAGCACATTGCATTCCAGTTTGAAAAACCTTGCCCTGCTCAATCAGCTTCAACTTCTCGAATATCCGCTTAAATCCCGATCTCCAGTGGAGCAAAGACAACTTAGTTGATTTCGATCCTTCTAAAACTCAGTCCTGTCTTATATCTCACAAAAAGGATTCTTCTGCTCCTATGCTTATCTTTGGTGACACTCCGATTTTTAGGCAAGATGATATATCTCTTTTGGGGATTACCCTGACGTCTAATCTCTCTTGGCACAAGCACATTACAAATATTGCTTCCTCTGCATCTAGAAAACTCGGTTTTCTCTTTCGCTCTCGGCGTTACTTTTCTTCCAAACTTCACTCTGTACAAATCGCAAATCCGCCCTACCATGGAATATTGTTCCCATAACATCCATTTACTGTCCGACTTCAAACTCACAGAACCAACTTTTCATCTTCCTTCATACGTACTGTATTTCCTGAAAATTACAGTTTACAGAAGTTCAAGTCTAATGTCAACAGATATCTTCTTTCGTCTTCGCAACCTCCAACCCATGCACGTTACTAAATACTATAGGTTCTAATACCTCTTTTGTTTGAGGTTTCCATAAAAAACAACACACACACGAAAACATTTTTGGGCGCCTCGCCACTGATGCCGTTAGCCTACGGCGAGTGCAAAGATCGCCAAGGTAGACACGTTATTCTATACTCAGTTCTTAAAAATTGCAAACCAGGGCTTAGAATAGGAAAGCCGACGTTTCTCTTCGTAACACGTATCGGTAATGTCATGCACATACTTGATTATTAAAAACAAAAGATATTTTATTAACAAGCGTTTGGTTACGTAAAATTTTCCATTTCGATTCCTGCCCCAAATCATCAATACAAACGATAATAGTATTTAGCAGTCACGGGCTTGAGCCGCGGTCCACTCAAAGAGCGCGTGCTACTGAGTCCTGACCACTCGCTATGTGAGGCCTTAGTTTCTGTATACGTTATTGTAAAAGTATGAAACCTGATGTATCATAGGATTTAACACTTCGCTTAGGTAAATGCCCGAAATATCAAAAAAGGTTCGACATTAGCGGTTCATTCACTTTTTCTTCATTTCATTCTTTAAACGAGGGTTTGGGGAGATATATTTCCTATCCCTGCAAGGTTTGGGTTATGTATTCACTAAATTCGGAATGGTAAAAGTCCGAAATATCAAAAACGTTTTCCACGTCAACGGTCGATTCACTTTTTCTATTTTGATACACGTTTTTTTTTTTTGTAACTATCGGAAACTTATTTTTATGAAAAATAGTAATAACTGAACAAACGTCTTACAAACTGTGATACCTATGTGTCAGATAATGTACGTTCCTTTAATTTTCTTCCTTTTCACAATCAAACGAGAACGTTTCCTCTGTTGCAGAATCTTCACCTTCTGAACTTTCTTCTGCAGCATCTAGATTTCGTGTATCTCCACTCTTCAAAAAATTAGTAATCTGGGTTGGTTTGTTTCTTTTGCTTGATAGATATTTGTAAATATAATGGAATGGAGCTAAGCATTTTTGAAGCTTCCTTTTGAACTTGGTGCTCTTTTCAGTTGAAGGATCTGCATTCAGAAAATACGATTCTGATTGCTCGGCTAAGTTTATGCCCTTCCCGTATGCTTTTTAGTGTGAAATTTGGAACTTCAGAATTTTCATCTGTGCTATTATCCTCTGAATTGATCTAATTTACCACCGATGCCATTTTCACCAAACCTGCTTCGCCTGCCTGTTTTTCTACCAGTAATTCTTGAACGTCTCAAAAAGGCCTCCATCACTTCAATAGATTTGGAATCAATTTTTTTCAAAAATCCATTGTAACGATTTTCTGATGTGATGAGTTTCAAATGTAGATACGATGCATTGATCTAATGGCTGAATTAAATAAGTTGTATTAGGTCGTAGGAACATTACTTCAACGTCTGGATGACTTAAATCTTTTGGATGGCCTGGCGCGTTATCCAATAGTAATCAAACTTTGAAATCTTCTGCTTTAAATAGCTTTGGCCGCTTTAAATAGTTTTGCACAGCTGGCACAAAACAATTTAGAAACCACTCTTTAAATAAATCGGCATTTACCCAAGCTTTTTTATTTGCTTTCCAATATACCGGTAAAGCGTTTTTATTTACTCCTTTCATTGCACGAGGATTAGAGGATCTATAAACTAGTATCACGTAATCACCTGATGCGTTACTGCACTTAAGTAACGTTACACGATCATTTGATGCCTTAAAATCTGGCGCCGTTTTCTCTTTTTTTGAAATAAAAGTTCTGTTGGACATTTTTTCTCCCACCAAAGACCTGTCTCATTGGTGTGTATGATGCATCAAACGTCTTCAATAATTTTTTGAAATTCTTCTGTATACTTCTTGGCAACTTCATTATCAGCCGATGCACTCCCCTTGAATTCTTATGTTATGTAATGAGAAGCGTGTTATACAGGGATTGCCTGTGTTTGTAATACAGTATAGTGAATACGAAAAGCACACAACCTTGCAGGGATAAGAGTTAATATCCCTTCCCGTAGGCACGGAGGGATATATATCGCTTTTCCCTGCAAAATTGCCTGGGTATCATTCACTATATTTGGAGCACCTAAGAACTTTATCTGTCTGAAGTACTTAGGGCTTACTTTAAAGTTATAAACGAGTAAATTGCCATTCACGACAGCGAAAAAAAAAAACCAAGAAGCTTTGTTGAAAGATGGAAACCTATTTTCTTCACTTGACAAGTGAAGAAAATAGGTTTCTCAATATAATGGCCCGTTGAAGAAATACATAGGCGCCTTCCCATTTTACGCTATTTAGCCGCCGCCAAGCGGAATGGTAAGTCCCATTGATATTGTTTATTTTTTCTGACCCTGAAAGCCTACCTGGATATGATCGCTTCCTGTCTTCAACTTCCATCTTTTGCTGCAGATTTGGAACAAGATAGTTAAAAATCACAGAATTAGAATATTTAATAAAAGAAAGCACGAAAATTATTAGTGCTGTTTCTTGTATTGTCTCTGTCTTTTGAACTCCGACAGTGTCGTAGAACCGGAAAAAGCAGTCAATTTTATTTTTATCTTATTCCGAAATTTGGATATCAGGCGTTACCATGTCTGGGGCAGATATCGTCACTGAACCAGCCTGTCTTTCTCCATATAGCACTACAACTCCAGGACGGAACTCCCCCCCCCCTCTGAATAAGCAGTAACCTGTACTCTATATCTTGACAAATCTGGACACTTTTCACGAAACAATTTAGATTATACATACATATATAAGCAATTTTTTTTTAACATAAATCTTTTGCTATCAGATTTTCCTCAAATATCATTATGATACTGTAAACACATGTTAAAATTAAGGCCCGATAGCAGAAAAGTAAGATCATTTATCTGTTGATGACTGGAACATAATGGAAGATATGGACTTCATTAGTAATTCATTACTTTGTTTTTATCAGACATTGTTTGCAATGAAACTTTTTATAATTAAACGGTTATTCATATTAAATACAGTTATCTATTAAAAGATTCGAATAATTGTTAGAATAGATATTCTAGCGAAGTGGTTTTTCCCGCCAATATCACATAATTACTGATATCTAGCAACTAATGGTGTAGTTGTAGTGTTCGCGACTCTACATCAGCGCATTTGGTTCCCAAGCCGGTGTTGTATTAAAACCCGAAATGGAATGCTCGTTAATTAGATATCAATAATTATCTTATTTTTAATAATCAAATATGTACTCCCGCCTAAAAGTTTGCAATCACAGCGCATGACAACAGCTTGCTAGTAAGTCCCTGCACTGCTTACAGTTGTGCTTCTGGTCCTTGTCTTGTAATATATATATATTTTTTTTTTTCCCAAAAAGTGGAAGTCCAGAGGATATTGCATTATATTCAAGAATGGTTTTATAGTCTTCTTTTCTTAAAATGTCTTCAATTCTGATGTTGCCCACTCCAAAAACAGAAGCAAACCCAGAGCATGATGGAACTACCACTGTACTTGACTGTGTGCACTGAACAGTGTGGCACCATTTTTTGTTCAGTTGATCGTCTCTATACGCTTGGATCCAAAATTGAAAATTTTGGATGCATATGTCCAAAGTACGCTTTTCCACTATTCGTGGCCCAAGCCAACTGTTTCTTTCGATTTTCCTGTTTTAATAAGGGTTTTTGGACTACTACACGTCCATGAAGTCCTGTTTTACAGTGGATGTAGACAAGGAGTTTCTCGTGTCCACAACCACCATTAATATTAAACTCAGCTCTGATTTCAGATGCAGTAAGCCGTCGATTGCGTTTAGAAATAGGTGTCGTGGTCTTGTCTTGTGCTTCCGCTGTTACGCGCGTCGTCCAGACCGTGGTTTGTCCTTTAAACGGCCAGTCTTCGTGAATCGTCGAATGGTAGTTTGTATTCCTCTAAATGAAACACCTAGTTTTTTGCCAGTACTTTTCATTGAATAACTTTATTTATACAGAATTATAATAGCACTTCTTTTTTCAACACTCAGTTTCTTATTTCTTGCTATGTTTATCACAAAACACAAACGATTTACACCAAACAATCTTTCTGAATGACGGTGTGGTGTTCGATTTTAAAATTACAATTCTTACTCAGTTTATATTATTGCAGAACACTCTAGAATCATCTATTACATTCAGGAGTCTTCTACAAATCTACACCTTTCTGGAATATTTTCAAATACTCCATAAATTTCTTAAATATTATTTCAGTTATTTTATTTTTATACATAATAGAAAATATTTTAATAAGAATTGGTAAACCAGTTGGTCCTATTTCAATAAAAACTTTGAAAATTAAGAAAAACGAAATGTAACAACAAACTTTTAGGCGGCAGTGTACATGACATTACTGATACGTGTGATGAACGAATCCCGGAAAAAATATCTCCGGTAAAAATATCTCCTGGAAAAAATATCCCATTTTTTTGTTATTATTATAATAAGATTATTTAAGTAGGTAAAACTTCGGATCAGTGATTGACAGGTGCCACTCGTAATTATTAAGATCATTTAAGTATATTAAGATTATTATAATACTTGAAGGTTTGATTATAATTTGTATGATTTTTTATTATTTTAGCATTGAAAATAAATATTTCCTTTTGTTTTCTCATATTGTCTTATTACAGTGAAAATGATGAATACAGTATTATGATATAAATTCGAAAATGTGAACAATTCGTAAATGAATTTATTTATACAGATATCTAATAACAACAAAAACAAAAAAGATGATTGTAATTTTATATTTATTCCAATTAGAAAAAGATCAAAGCTACTGCTCTTAAAAATTCTGGTATAAGGCGATCACCTTCATCATATTCCTTGCATAACATGACAGTTTATTATTATTAGTCATATGTTGCAAGGAAGCCTGAGGCTTATGCTGCACCAGCCAAAAAAAAAAAAAAAAAAAAAAAATCCTGAGTTACCCAGAGAGAGAGAGATAGAGAAAGAAAGATGTGGAAAGGAATCACCAAGAAAGAGAAGAATGATGTTTATGTTTGCATTACGTAATAACTAGCTCGCTTCTTTTTTACTGCAGTAATGAAAACTTTTCTAACCAAAATTCTGATTATGTAAAGCTGTTGAAAATGACGAGGAGCTACAGTGAAATTGCCATCCATAAACCATTCTTCAGATTCAGATAAACAAGAAAGATTGCCGTTAGTTGCAAAAATTACAATTCGTTCTTTTGAGTGAGGCCCATTGTCACAAAGGAGAAGTCGACGAAAGAGGAGAGCACCAGTAGAACACCAATCATCAAGAAAAACCAAAGTGTTCAAACTATGAGGTTCGAGGGAAACCTCTTCGACCTTTGATTACGAATTGTCCTCTTTGCAATCTCTTCAGCCGGCATACGAGCTTTTATGGAATTTGGAAGCTGTGATACCGCTTCTGCATAAATTTCTAGAGGGTTACATCCACAACTAGAGGCTTTCGCTTTCATATTAGCAACACATTTCAAGACTTCCACTTCTTCATGGTCAGCAGGATGGTTATGTTCACAAGCGGGAACATGATCCAGTTTTAATGTTGAAGGTTTCAAGCTTCCTCTACACTTAAGGGAACCATATTTCGAGCAACGTCAACGAATGTGTGTTTTGGAAATCTTAGCAACAACATAAGAAAATCCGTTTAAACATAGTTTATCTTTCCCCTTGCTCGACTTAATAATTTTCATATTAAATGGAATAAAATTACAAAGGTTGGGGCAACACAAAATAAAAGTCCTTCTTCGGTTGTAAACATTATTACAAAAGTATCTTAGAATGTCAAGTGCTCAGCTGTGGTTAATGTGCTTAATCCTGTGATGGCTATGAAAAGCATATTGACTAGCGGAAATTCTCTGTATGTGACTGATAGGTTTTACAGTCACCACTAACATTGTGGAACGGTAATCCCTTTCACCCTTAATTCGCGCTTTCTAATTGCCTAAAATTAACTAAATGGCCAGAGGTAAGAACAATGCCTACAAAGTTGTCTCTCGTAATCCGTTCATTGTATGGAAATTTCCTTCGTTCAACGGAAACTATTTTAAATGTAATTACCAAGAGGAATTAAAAAAAAAATCGCTATAAACAAATTCGTTAAACAGAAGTCCGACTGTAGTTAAATCAAAAATGAAGTAATTTTAAAATCATTAATTGCATTCAGGATTACATTTTTAAAATAAATGATCGTCTCAAAAATGGCCAAAGGAGGAAAATAGACCAACAGTATTACAATTAACAAATTTAGAGGACGAACAAGTGATCACTTCAATTTGTACGTTGAGAAGTAGTTTTTTGTTGTTATTAAATTTAATTAAAAATTTTTGTTTTGTATTTTGACATAATAAATTCTTATTCAAAATTAAACTTAATAGTATTTCAATTTTCCTTAAACATACAACTAATTTTTCTTTAGCGCTGATTGAATTTCGAAATTGCGTATGTCATCCTTAAATAGATTATATAGGAAATTAAATTCTTTATTCATCCGTAAATACAACATAAAACCATTTTCATCTTCTTCTAAGTCCTGCAGTAAATGATGGAATTCGCCCTTTTCTGTTCTTTTCCAGTTTATGTCGTGTATCCATTGCGTACTCTTGTTTTCTCGGCTATAACTTGTAATAAGAAAAGCAGATGCATTTTATAAATCTTCAAAATCTGAAGAAGATGATGAACTGTGGCAATTCATTTCGCTTCAGCTTTCCTCAAAGAGAATAACACATATACAATGTTAATGTCAATAGAGTAACCAGATGTACCCCATTTCGGGGTATAATACCCCTTTTCGGAATTATAATAAATTTCCAAGATACCCCTTTTTTTTTAAATTTGAAATAGGATATTTGAAAAAAAGCAGAAATCATAAAACACTCTGTTTAGATGAAAGAAAATTCCCTCAAATGAAAAGTATTACTAGGTAAATATTTTCTTTTTTGATAAAATAAATCAGATTTATTGAATATGTATTGTAAACAATTATGTAAAACATTTGACAAAGAACAGGCTATAAAGCACAGACTATAATTCGGTTAATTTTATTAAAATTTGACTAATTTTGCATTCCATGAACTTGTAAAAATCAACAAAATATAGAAATAAAATGTCTGTAATTACATATAATAACAATTAGAAAATATGATATTTTTACCGGTTACCACGTCTTCGATGTAGAGGAATTAATTAATTTTATTGCTTAAAATGGCTTTGATTTACTATTACGTACTGTACAGTATTTTGTTTTCCCAGCTTTATTGCAGCGTAGTTTTCCTCATTTGTATCCAGTTTTAGTGGATTTTTATCGTGGTTTGAGAATATTAATTGTTATTAGGAGCAGCCAGTTGTTATGTACGCCTGTTCTTTGTAAATAAAATAATGCTTCTGGTATTACAATAGATTGACCAGGTGACCTCAGAAAAATCGGAGAGTTTTTCACGTACCTAAAACTTTCTTATTTATACGCGCATCCTCATCAATTATTTCAAAGTAGGATTGCCAAAAAAATCTCACTGGAAAGGGGTAGATTAGAATAAGAAATACTAATATAAAATATAATAAAATTCAAAATAATAATCTCCAACTAACTTAATTTGATTACGCAAGTTTTATAATTTTTTAAAGAATGAAAGCATCTTTCACATCCAAAAAATTGAGGTGTATCAAAACAAGTTAATGTACGCAGTGCGTTACATTTCGTGATCTCAGCAAATAGTAATAATTCGTGATTTATACAAAATAATAATAAAAAAATAGCAAAAAGCAATTTTTATGCATGAACCGAGAATATTTCGTTTCTGCGCATTCGCCATATTGCCCGTTCATTCTTTCAATCAACGCACAACAACAGAATAAATATTACACGTGATTCATCTTAAGAAGGATGACGTGTATTAGAAAAAGTTATTCAGTGCCTAAATCAATATTTTGAATTGAAGTAAATAATTTCGAATATGTTGTCAACGTTTGAGAATTAAGAGGGCTATTTCTCCCACAATCAGTTCTAATGTTAAATGCTGAACGTGTTTAAATTGCGCGTAACTCTTGTAGGTACTGTGATTTTCAATATTGCACTCTCACCTCCGATACATTCCGACTTACCGGGGAAACCAGAGTGGGGCCGGGGGCCGGTGTGATTTTCAATATTGCACTCTGACCTCCGATACATTCTACTTGTTGACTAATATATGAAAACTAAATGCACAAAAATCATAATAGGAAATATATGGATCTTCCTTATCCACAGTAATATACGAGTCAAGTCATTTGGAAATGTCGCATCAACGCTGTTAGAGTTTGTTTGATAAAAGCAGCGCTATCAGGTTGCCATTGCGACTAGTGGCTACTATACATATTATGTTAACCCCTTTAGCTTGTAAATGTGTTAATTGGACCACCCAAGTTAACATTCCACAATTCACAATAAATGAAAAAATATTTTGTTTTTTTATAGAATTGTGATTTATATTTAAAATTCATTAAAAAATTGAATGATCGATAATTTCTGTAGTTATTTTTAATCTCCCACCACACACATCCTCACAATATATCCATAAACACTAGTATGAGGCCGCTACAAGTTTCCCCCATAAGAATTTTTGAGCCAGTTCGCCTCTGAACCAGTGGTGGAGCTACGAACCCGCACCCCCACGACTGCGGAAGGGGCGTAGTGCAATGCTAAGAGGGTTTGTATGGGCGCTAGTTTTAAGAGCTGATGAGGAGCCGCAGACTGTCGAGTGGGAACAGTTCAGTTTTGAATAGTGATAAGTTATTTTCTTTGTGTGCCGTGTTTTTGTACAAACGAGTTTTTCCTCTTTCAGTGTGAATTTATGTAAACATTACCAGCTGTTATTATTGACTATTGTGGACAGTTATCTGTTAGTTTATATACAATCGTGGACATTTAACATCTTTAATTTATTATTGCTTATGAAATTATTATTGTATATTTTGTATAGAAAATTTTTTTTCACCCAATAAGAAAATGTCAGATAAAAAGAAACTCAGTGGGGCCGAGTTTCGCAAGAGAAAAAAAGAAAAAGATGAATAAACTGCAAAACTTCCAAAAATTAGCGGGTTTTTCGTAAAAAAAGACGTCAGTGGTTCTTCAGAAAGATTAACAACTGCCGTTACCCTTGAAACCAAGACCGATTCACTTGATACCACTGTTTCTACTGCAACAACCACAACTGCGCTCTCGTTTAACACTTCTGCCAAAACAACTACCATCACATCAGCAAGTTCTTTCAGTGATGGCAACGGTATTAACGTTCCAGGCTCATCTGCTACACTCTCACGAGTTCGATTTCAAGGGGAATCAGCTGAGGAGGAGGAAGTAAAAGAATGTTTAAGCGTTGTAGAAAATGAAAAATATCCGAATGATCGAGGACACTATCATAAAAACCTAGAAATTCAAGAATAAAAAAATTCATCATAGAGTGTGGGCCATGTCGACCGAGAGGCCCTTTCCCTGCTGACGAAACTAATGAGAGACGTTCTTTTAGTGATTACTACTACACAATTAAGTCTAAAGCCGGGGTAGAGCTTCAAAGAACGTGGCTATGTTACTCTCCGAAGCTGAATCGATGTTATTGTGAACCTTGCTAGTTGTTCGCTGACAGGAGAAAACTGAGTTCTTATGCTTGGATTGATGGTATAAATGACTGGAAAGGTCTGAGTAAGACCTTTCCAGTCATTTACAAACTTGGACATTAAGCCTGATATACCATCATCAATATCCTTAATGAATACAGAAAACAACAATGGACCCAACACTGAACCCTGAGGGACTCCACTAATAATATTAGTCCTCGAAGAGCAATGTCCATTAATTACCACTCTCTGTCTTCTCTCACTCAACCATCCCTTTATCCATAGCAGCAATTTGCCTCCAATTTTGTGCAGCAGTCTTCCATGTGCAATAGTATCAAAAGCCTTTCTAAGATCCAAATGTATGGTATCAAAATTATTCTTTGCATCCAGTTCCTTTGTGACTACGTCATAGTATCCAATCAAATTGGTCAGACAAAACTTCCCTTTAACAAACCCGTGCTGTGTCCAAGCTATAACTGAAGTCTTGTCTAGATGATCCTAGAATGCTTCTTTAACCATTGCCTCCATTAATTTCCCTGGAACAGAAGTTAAACTAACAGGTTTAACTAATTACCTGTGTTAAACAGAAGTTAAACTAATTACCTGTGTCTCCCTTTGATTCTCCTTTGTGGATTGGGGTCACATTTGCACATCTCCAGTCCATGGGTACATCCCCTGAGTCCAAGGAAGTTCTCATAAATATGGCTAAAGGTTTGCTTACTTTGCTGCCTCCGTTAATATAAATGGATATATCCCATCCACCGCAGGTGCCTTTCTTGTGTTTATCTTCAACAATTTCTCCTCCACTTTACTCTGTTATTACAAGATTACCTTGCTTAATGCCAGAGTTTAATTCACTTCTGGCATTCCCCTCCCTGAATAAGTACTCACGTGTGAATGTAGATGGAAAATATTCATTTAGTTTGTTAGCTGCTTGAGCAACAGTTGAACCATCGATATCAAGTGGACCAATATGATTCATTCGCTTCCTTTTAGATTTTACATAAGTAAAGAACTCTTTGCATCCTTTGCCAAAGATTTCTCGTAATCTGCCTTTGCCTGCCTAACCTCCTTTGTGACTTGGTTACAGATAAGCTTATATCTATCATAGCCTTCCGTGTCACCTGTTAATTTATATGTATCCAATGCATTTTTCTTTTCTGCCACATGTCTAATTAGTTCATCTGACATCCATTTAGGCCTAAATCTTGAAAATTATTTTTTTTTGGTATGAAAAGCCTAGTAGCTCCAAGATTAATTCTTTGAATGCTTCCTATTTTGAATTTGCTGTTGGTAACATCATCAGTTGGTTCCACTGTATAGAAAATTTTAAATACTGTTTCAGACCACAGTAGTCACCTTTACGAAAGCAAAAACTCTTCCCATTACCCCTGATGGTTGTAACCGCCTTGAGTAAATCCCACTTCAGCACGCTGTGATCACTGCCACCTAGTGGTTCCTTTATATGCAAATTCCTAATGCACGAAGAATCACTACTGATAATCAGATCAAGAGTATTACTCCCTCTAGTTGCCTCCCGAACATGCTGCTATAGAAAACAATCATCCAATAAATCCACAAAAGCCTTGCTAATGTGAGTGATCAACCTACAAATTCCAGTCAATCTCTGGGAAATTAAAATCTCTCATTATAAGACACTCTGGTTTACTGGCCAACTCTGTTTCTCTGCACAATTGCACATTATACTCATCAGATCCGTTAGACCTATAAGAGACACATATTCTCATTTTTCCTTTCCCAGTGCTTATGTCACACCAAACAGACCCAACATTGCATTGTCCACCAACATCAATTGGATGCACTTCCTTAGATTTTAAGTTTCTTAATTAACAGCTTTGATAATAGAGAACTATTAAGTGCTCGATAATTCCTATATTGTATTATATTATGAATCAACAGGGATTATCCTATATTTATTTTAGATATAGGAAGCTTCTTTTCCAACCAACTCTCCTGGTCCAACTCGCTAATAATTCTTGGGGAAGGTATATCAACTTTGCAAAACATGTGGGACATCTTCCCCACTGTCAGAACCGTAGCGTTCAGACTGTACGGTCTCAACAATGAGTGCTCAAGACTTCTGTCTTCGAACACCATACTTCTGGCAGCAAGGAAACCATTACGTGGATTGACATAAAATTAGATTTTTGAAGGTCTAAACTGTTTAATAAATATGGCCCGATTATTTCTTTTGGTCCTGTAGCTTGATTTTAGCGTTAAATTTAGGGGTCTAAAAATTTAATGGATATGGGGGGGGGGACTGTTCTCTACGTTCCTTAAGTCGGACTAGAACTTTTCGGGCGTCATGTTCACAGGAATAGAGAAACTCACAATTAATCCGAAAATTTTGTCTTATGTTGTAGTATTTGTTCTTCACGCATGCGTATAAGTGACCAATCGTCGGACAATAGGAATAGTCTACGGATATTGATTGAAGTTTCATCTCTAATTGCGGAAACCTTAGAGATGAAACTACATGAAACTTCAATCAATATCTGTATGGTGGTCTTCGAACACCATGCCGCTGGCAGCAAGGAAACCATTACGTGGATTGACATGGTCTTCGAACTGCCCTAGTCACCTAGGGCAGGAGCAAAATAAATCTCAGCATGAATCCCTGGGATTTAGGAGAGAGGCATCGAGTGTCTGCTTTTCCCAGACCGCTTCACGGATGCCTATTTCGCTCATTGTTGAGACCGTACGGTCTGAACAATACGGTTCTGACAGTGGGAAAGATGTCTCACATGTTTTGCAAAGTTGATATCGTCTTCCCCAAGAATTATTAGCGAGTTGGACCAAGAGAGTTGGTTGGAAAAGAAGCTTCCTATATCTAAAATAAAGGTAATCATAATTATGCTGTTAATTAATTCATAAAATTAATTAACAGCATAACCCCTCCTCTTTTCCTGTCCTGTCTATAATTTCTGTACACATTGTACTCCCCAAATTCCAATTCTACACTTCTTATGTCTGTGTGACACCACGTCTCTTATATCCCAACAATATCTATCGGACAGCAAGCTGAAACATCAGACTGTCTAGATCAGTGTTTCTCAACCTTTTCTGTTCGCGTAACCCCAAAGAAACACTTTATTATTTTTGTATCCCCATATATGTATGTCTACTACTGCTACAGGAAGAATTAACGGGAAAAATCACAAAACAACTGCAACTGTGCGCGCACAACCGTCCGCGCGAGCTTACAGAGAACTAAAACAAAATGGATGGTGGACGGCTGGTAATCCAACAACTGTCGGACACAGTTCGGGTGATTTCATAAATAATCGGTAGTACTGTACTGGCAAAATCCGATTATACGCACATTCCGTTTTTGGATTATTTAAATTTGATTAAAAAATTTGACTAAGAACAAAATTGGATTGTGTCTTAATACCCGCCAAATTATGGGGCAGTAATTTTTTTAACCACTAAATTAAAAAGAAAATTTCATTACAAAGCATCAATATATACTTAAAAATATCATCATTTCGCATTTCTTAATATAAATAAATAAATATAGAGATAAATCAGTTTTTATTATATAATCTTAACATGTATTTCGTTAATTATTATCTCCATTAAGTCTTAAAAAATCATTTTTTTTATAAATTTTTCGAAAATATATATCATCTCAATCAGAACATCAAAATTTTTAATCAAATTTAATTAATCCAAAAACGGAATGTGCATATAATCGGATTTTACCGTACTTGACGCTTCAACGCAACACTTCAGATGAATCAACCCTTAGCATTAGTATTAGTAGAGGCATTTGATGCAAGAAAGCAAGCTTATGCAGCATCAGCCAAAAAAAAAATAAAATAAAATAAAATAAATAAATAAATAAATAAAATAAAAATAAATAAATAAATAAAAAAAAAATAAAAATAAATAAATTAATTAAAAAATAAAAATAAATAAATAAAAATAAATAAATAAATAAATAAATAAAAAATAATAAAAATAAATAAATAAATAAAAAATAACCACTTCCACTTCATCCCTCTGTTCGTTCGAAATACCTGTCCAGCTGAGTCTTAAACTTATTTAGGCTATCAACTTCCACGACAAGGGATGGAAGTTTATTCCACCAACCAACCACCCGCTGGCTAAAGGCAAATTTCCTCACGTCTATCCTACATCTGTCTTTTCTCAATTTGAATTTATGCCCTCTCAGGTGATTATTCTGAGCAAGAGGAAGAATCCCATCAGCATTGAGCATGCTCAAACCATCCAAGGCTTTATACACCTCTATCAGCCTTTATACACCTCTTAAGCCTTTCTTCGTAACAGCAACCCTTTGTTCCATTCACTAATCTTGTTGCCCTTCTCTGTACTCGTTCCAGCATCTCTACATCCTTGAAATGAGGCCTCCACGCCTGTATACAGTACTCTAGGTGTGGTCTGACCATTGCCTTATACAATGAATAATCACCTCCTTATCCCTGCTAGAAAAATTCCTATATATCATTGACAATACACCATGAGCTACTCTTGCAGCCCGTCTGCACTGCTCAGAGAACTTCATATCTGCCTGCACAACCACCCCGCAGGTTTTTTCATTCTCTACCACTGTCAGTGTACCACAGAGTTGATACGTTGCTCTGGGGTTGCTGTTTCCCATATGTAGTATTTTACATTTGTCAATGTTAAACTTCATTTGCCACCTCGAAGCCCATCTGTTCGACCTTTCCGGATCCTGTTGCAGTAGCATAGTGTCAGTAGTGTCCTTGACAACCCTGCCAACCTTCGTATAGTCGGCAAACTTGGACATTAAGCTTGATATACCATCATCAATATCATTTATAAATACAGAAAACAATAATGGACCCAATACTGAACCCTGGGGGACTCCACTAATAACATTAGTCCACGATGAGCAGTGTCCATTGATTACCACTGTCTGTCTTCTCCCCCTCAACCACCCCTTTATCCACAGCAGCAATTTGTCTCCAATGCCACACTGCTCCAATTTGTGCAGCAGTCTTCCATGTGCAACAGTATCAAAAGCTTTTCTAAGATCCAAGTATATAATATCAAAGTTATTCTCTGCATCCAGTTCTTTTGTGATTGCATCATAGTATCCAATCAAATTGGTCAGGCAAGACTTCCCCTTAACAAAACCATGCTGTGTCTGAAGTCTTGTCTAGATGATCCTGCATTGCTTCTTTAACCAGTGCCTCCATTAATTTTCCAGGAACAGAAGTTAAACTAACAGGTCTATAATTATTTGTGTCGGCCTTTGATCCTCCTTTGTGAATTGGGGTCACATTTGCACATCTCCAGTCCATGGGTACTTCCCCTGAGTCCAAGGAAGCTCTTATAATTATGGCTAAGGGTTTGCTTACTTCCTTTGCTGCTTCCTTTAATATAACTGGATAGATCCCATCCACCCCAGTTGCCTTTCTTGTGTTTATCTTCAACAATTTCTCCTCCACTTTACTCTCAGTTATTACAAGATTGTCTAGCTTACTGCCAGAGATTAATAGACCTCTGGCATTCCCCTCGCTGAATAACTCCTCATGTGTGAATGTCGATGCAAAATATTCATTCAGTTTGTTAGCTACCTGAGCAGGAGCATCAACAGTTGACCCATCGATATCAAGTGGACCAATCTGATTCATACCCTTCCTTCTAGAGTTTACATAAGTAAAGAACTCTTTGCTGTTTTTCTTTGCATCCCTTGCCAAAGATTTCTCGTAATCTGCCTTCGCCTGCCTAACCTGCTTTGTAACTTGGTTACAGATCAACTTGTATCTCTCATAGGCTTCTGTGGCACGTGTTAATTTGTATGTATCCCATGCATGTTTCTTCTCTGCCATATGTCTCATTAGTTCATCTGACATCCACTTAGGCCTAAACCTTGAACAATATTTCTTAGTTGGTATGTAGAGCCTAGTAGCTTCCAAGATAATTTCTTTGAATGCTTCCCATTTTGCATTTGCTGTTGGTAACATCATCAGTTGGTCCCACTGTATAGAATTTAAATACTGTCTCAGTCCATCGTAGTCGCCTTTACGGAAGCAATAACCCTTCCCTTTACCCCTAATGGTAGTTACCTCTTTGAGTAAATCCCACTTCAGCACACTGTGATCACTGCCACCTAGTGGTTCATTTATCTGCAGATTCTTAATACATGAAGAATCACTGCTGATAATCAAAAGAGTATTACTCCCTCTAGTTGCCTCCCGAACATGCTGATGTAGAAAACAATCATCCAATAAATCCACAAAAGCCCTGCTAGTGTGTGAGTAACCAGCCCCCAAATTCCAGTCAATATCTGGGAAATTAAAATCTCCCATTATAAGACACTCTGATTTACTGGCCACTCTATTTCCCTGTACAGTTCCTTATTATACTCATCAGAGTCATTAGGCCTATAGCACACTCCTACTCAATTTTGATCTCCCAATGCTTATGTGACACCAAACTGACTCGACACTGCACTGTCCAGCAATGTCGACTGGCTTCACTTCCTTGGATTTTATGTATTTCTTAACTAATAGCATAACCCCCTCCTCCCTTCCTACCTTGTCTATCCTTTCTGTAGTAATTTTTAACCATAAATTAACAATAATTAAAAATGAAATTTAATTACAAAGCATCAATATATACTTAAAAAATATCATCATTTCGCATTTCTTAATAGCAATAAATAAATATATAGAGATAAATTAGTTTTTTATTAGATAATCTTAACATGTATTTCGTTAATTATTATCTTCATTAAGTCTTAAAAAATCATTTTTTTTTTTATAAATGTTTCGAAAATATATATCATCTCAATCAGAACGTCAAAATTTTTAATCAAATTTAATTAATCCAAAAACGGAATGTGCGTATAATCGGATTTTGCCGTACTTGACGCTTCAACGCAGCACTTCGGACGAATCATCCCTTAAATCGCAATAGTGTACATACAACAATACAATAAAAAATCGGTTAAATCAATTCTGATGAATCATCGCTTAGCTTAGTAATAGCACTAGTGTAATTACTACAGAATATGGTTAATTAAAAATACGTTTCAATTGTTCCAAAATATTTTTGTTTCTTGTTAATCTCTCGCGTGCCGCCAGTTGAATAACGCTGGTCTAGATGACTGATCTGGCAATCCTACAATGGAAGAATTTTGTTAACTTTTTAATCTTCCTACAGAATTCACTGTAAAGGAAGTTAACCAGCAATGAATTACCAACTTTTTAACTGTTAGTTCTTAAAAACACCGAAGTTTACCAAGAAAGCGTTTTATTTATGATATCCTGTTTGGCAGAATATCATAAATAAAATTTTATTGTCTAAAATTACAAGTTACGTTCAAAATTATGACACTGTCAGTTTTGCACAAATAGAGAAAATGAATTATGAGAATCTCTCGTAATCTCTCGAAATTATGAGAAATAGAGAAAATGAATTATGAGAATCTCTCGTTTTAATATTGACAATGAAAGTGCTAAATTGAAACAAGATCTTAATGTTAACAATTAAACAGGGCGGTGCATTTATCACTGAAATATATTGCACCTAGGTAAGGCCCTGGACTTAATCAAGCCAAAATACAAATAGTGGACACTTCGAAAACAACTTTGGGCACTGTTTTCAAGTTGAAGCATATTACAAAACCAGGACCGTTAATGTACAGTGAAACTTCCCTTTAACGGACATCCACGGGGAACGAAAATGTGTCCGTTAGAGAGAAGTGTCAGCTAACAAGAAGTCTGAGGGAGAAAAAAAAAAAAAAAAAAAAAGAAAGAAAGAAAAATCGTTAAACGTTAATGTAAAATTAAATTAAAATATATATACAGATTTTGAACAATATTTTTGTAAATAATATACATACAATTGTGCTATACATATTATGACTTTATCTTAAGAAAAATGCATACAGTAATCACTTATTTTCTTCTGCACCTTCTTCCGGCTGATAATTTTGTTTTTAACATTTGTTTGGAGTGAAGAAACCATCGAAAGTCCTTCAGTATCTTCTTCAGCGGCGAAAAACATTTTTTAAACGATTGATTTGTATGAGGGCTTCTTCTATTTTCATCGGTGGTTCGTCGTTAATATGTTTCTTCGACAGAATGACCTCCTTCCATTTCTTCATCCTCATGAGGAACTTCTAGAAAAATATCGATGATAATGTCGTTGATATCTAGAGCACCATCTTCAGTAGTGAGGTTCGAGTCTATATCTTTGTAGCTGAAGTATCGTACATTATCAATAGATGTTGAAGTTCTTGTTCTTCTTGGTGCTCCACATTGCTGTTCACAACTTCAGTTTTTGCGTTTGAGAAGCCAGACTTTACGAAACAGTTCACGACAGTTTGTTTTCTAATTGCGTTTACTGAAGAGGAAATCCATTGAATCGCATCTAGGATGCTGATTTTCTTTGCAAGGTCACTCGCACATGTTACATCGTTCATGTTTGCAATGAGATGTCTTAAAACACGTTTTCTGTAGTGAAGTTTCAATTTTTTTATTATCCCTTGATCCAAGGGCTGACACTCTGCAGATGTGTTTGGTGGCAGAAAAACGATTTGAATGTTGGACAATTCAGTGTCCGGGTGAGATGCAGCATTATCCATGAAAAGAATAATTTTTCTGTTTTGAGGAATCATGTTTTGGTTAAAGTGACTTATCCATTCGCTCGTGATATCTCGTGTCATCCACGCTTTTTTATTAGACTTCCAGTCAACATTCAAAAGATTCAACTTTATGCCCTTGAAACAACGAGGATTTTGTGGTTTTCCTATAACAAGAGGTTGTTCAAAGTCTCCCAGCATTTTTGTACACAATAGTACAGTCAAGCGTTCCTTAGAAATTTTTCCGCCCTGGCACTTTTCGTTTTTTAGACTCATTGTTTTTTCAGGAAGAGCTTTAAAAAACAACCTTGTTTCGTCACAGTTGTAAATATCCTTAGCTTCAAAATCACGACATAAATCTTCCAATTTGATGGCCCACTCTGTTACAACCCCAGTATCAACAGATCCACCTTCACCACTTACGGCTTTCCAAGAAATTTTATGCCGAGTTTTGAACTTGTCTAGCCATCCCACAGAAGCTTTGAACTCATTTACTCCCATAGATTTCGCAACCTCCAAAGCCTTTTCCCTAATAATAGGCCCATTAATGGGAATTTTTTTAGCACATTCGCGACAAAACCACTCATACGTAACATTGTCAATTTGAAGTCCAACAGTTTTCGGGAATGATTTTTGAACCTGATCATTTCCGTGTTGCCAAAATTGTTTGAGCGGTTCATTTTTTTCTTTAGAATGTCGCTTACCTGCGTCTTCCCGATTTTGAATTTTGCAGCGAGAGTGAGAACACTATTTTTTTGCCGATCATACGCATTAATGAGTTCGACTTTATCTTTTAAAGTTAAATGTTTACGAGAAGACATTGTGCACTTCACACGACACTGAACAAAACTGAAAACTGAAACTGAAAAGACGAAAGGCCGACCAAATCCCCCCCTCCCCCCCCTGCACACACCGAATTCATCAGAAGTTTTACACGTGCCTTAAAATTCTTGAAAAAGGGTTTAGAACCGCGACGTAAACCTTGATAAAATTCAGAGAATCGGAAATAGAAAATAAACACACGATTGAGGCAATACGTGGAAGAAACGTTCCTAGACAAAGGGCCGTGAGCTCGCCCGCTGTCCGTTAAGGGGAGATCAAATTAAGTGCTAATCTAAACGAAACAGTGCAGATTGCCTGTCCGCGTCCGTTACAGAGAATGTCCGCTAGACAGAAGCTGAAAACACGTTAAAACGAATGGAGGTGAGTTGGGGAATTTGAAAATGTCCGTTGTAGAGAGATGTCCGTTAACGAGAGGTGTCCGTTAGGAGAAGTTATACTAAGAAGCGACCGGTACATGTTCATGTTGACCACTAGGCAGTCACTTAGGGCAGGCGCCAAATAAATCTCAGCATGAATCCCTGGGATTTAGGAGAGAGTCATCGAGTGTCTTCTTTTCCCAGAACGCTTCACGGATGCCTACTTCGCTGTTCGCCAATGTGCCCGAAGCTGACAGATAGTCTAAGCCTGCTCCTGTGCATACTACTGTATTATCTTCTCCATCATCTATTTTACTTAGTTCGCGGGAAGACCTGTTGCCTCATAAAGTTTAATGTTTCGATTTCAAACAAGTTCCCCCATAAATTAGGGGAACTTGTTTCAAATTAATTTTACACAAAAATATATTAATATATTTTTAAATCATTTTATTTATTTGACATTTTCCTCACTACATGAGAACATTCAAAAAAGCAGTGGGCGGCAGAACTTCACTTAATGGACTATATGGAGATTGGTCTTTCTGCTAAATCCAATTGCCTGTTAAACTCAAAAGCAATACATATACTCGCTGAAGTTGTTAGAATATTATGAAACCCCTAAATACTAAAAGGTATATAGACCTATCGTACTTGGTACCATACATAAGTTTAAGGTTGGGAAGACAGGATATACTTGTTGACAATAGACTTGAATTTCTGTGCGTTATCTGGAAATATATGTAAAGGTTGTTCCAGAAAGCTGAAGGCGAAGGAATAAATGAGGAAGAAGAAAAGTTGGTTCTGTGAGTCTGTAGCTGGGTGGAATTACAGAAGCCGACATCTGCAATTCCCCTATATATGTATCTATAGAAAAAGCATGCAGCAGAAACAGAACATCCGTGAAACAAAAAATGGAGAGGTTTCAGGGTCACAACCCAGATGTGGAAACAATCTTCATGGTAGGTTAGATGTGAGATTGTACAGAGTGAGTAGCTGTTTAGAAGACAAGTAACACCAAAACGAAAGAGAAAGACCCCTTTTTTAGATACTAAGGAAGTAATATTTGTGTACATAGAAGTTGTAGACTCCTTTTTGCCAGATATAAGTTTTAGGAGGACTGAAATCAAGAAAGTTATCTTATCTCATTGGAAAATTTCTCTGGGATAATCCAGAAGTTGAAGCTGTTTTGAGCAGGGCAGAGTTTCTGAAATTGGAAAGTGGAATGCAATGTGCTATCAGCAGCAAAATTAGGGATAGGATTTCAGTCAGCAGAAGAAAGTCATTAACATAAGAGGAACACAGTTGGAGAAAACTGAACTGTGGAGAACATGAGCATTAGTGGAGAAGTTAGAAGACAGAACAATCTACCATCACTCTCAGAGAGAAAACTGAATACTCAATGAAAAGAAATTCAGCAATCCGTAAGATGGAAGCTTGTTAAGACCTTTATGTCAAACATGATCAAAAGCCTTAGAAGTACCAAGAGTGACTGCTTGAGGTTCATCAATCATCTTCATTGAACTGGATAAAATAAGTCAAAATAGCACCAGTGGATCGACACTGAAGGAGTCTATATTGGCGATCATGATTAGATGGAAGGTTTCGAGATGGTTTAATTGGCAGTCAGTGAAGTGGAGAGAGCAGAGATAAGTACAATGGGATGATAATTGGATGAAAGAGTTTTTCATCCAATTTAAGAACTGGCTGGTTATGAGCAAGCTCAAAGCAGAAGGAAAAACACCTATGGGATTAGGAAGTTTCAAGAGGTAACACAGAACACAAGTTTTGACAATACTTGGGAAATATCATCAGGACATGGAGTTTGGCATTAAGATTGTTTAAAATTCTTTTGTTGGAAGATCAAAGGAGGAAGAGTGGACTATATTAGGAATGGTAACAGGTAGTTTACCAAGATCATCAATACAAGGGTTAGACGACAAGTAAGATGCTAGTAATTCGGCCTTAGCTGAGGTGGCAAGAGAACCATCAGGTTTTAAAAGAGATGGAAATATAGATGGGCAAAAATTGCTGCCAATAGCTCTGACAAGAGATCCAAAGGCTCGACTACCTTTTGAACAAGCTTTCCTGCTCTTAGTGTGTTCAAAATCTACTTTGGACTGATTAATAACTGCTTTACAATTGTTGCAAGCTTTAGTAGGCAGAAATTTGGATGCAAGTCTAATTGCGAAATGCAACATTCTCACATCCTGAAAAGTTCCAGCACATTTATTAGAAAACCAAGGTAAATGATAAGATTTTAAGGTGGAATGGGAGAGCTTCAAGAATAATTTCACTGATACAATGTGAGCAAATATTCACGTCAGATTTAATAGTAATCAAACCAAGAAAAGGCCCATAAAAATTCCTCACATTATTGATGGGACTGGAACTGTCTCCCCCCCCCCCCTGTGTGGAGAGGATGGTGATCCTATCAACTGCTAGCCACGAGGGCTATAGAGGTGGCGAAGCTTTATTGGTATAGGGCAGTATTTCCCAAAGTGTGGTACACATACCCCTGGGGTATGAAAAAGGGTACACGGCAAATTTTTTTTTATTTTACTTTATATTTTTTTAGCTGCAGAAAACAATTCAATAAAATTTAGTACAGTGAGTTCCACTTATAGGATTCACTGGTTAATTGAATCAACCACTTTATATCAAAACTAATAAAACTTGAAGACCCGAACCCTTCATACCTTGCAGTGTGTAACACTCTTCTTATTAGAATCAGAAAAGATGATAGAGCTATATAATCCAATTTTTGGTCCCCCCCCTCATCTAATTTTATTGGACTTCACCTCTTAAGTGATCCCGTATATGCATATTATCTCTGTGTTATTTATATTTAGTGACCCAAGCAATGTTTTACCAGACATCTGTGGGGAGTAATCACTTTATAATTATGCCGTTTGCTTATGTCTGGCTTCCTTTTCTGTGAACGAACTTTGTGTTGTATGTATGAACAGTAATGGTTAATTTTAGAATTCCAAGGGTAGTAGTTTTCATACTCTTGTTAAATTTTGACCAGTCATTTATTACTCAGTGAATGTTGTAAGTTGTTGTATAAAATTAAAAAAAAAAAACAGTGCTCGGTAAGTAACAATTTAAACTTCATTTAAATTTAGGTTAGTCTTTACAATGTGGTACCCCTTCTGATAGATCGTTGTGAGTAGCAGTGATCGACAGGCCTCTAGCCCCACTCACCGGTTGCTTTTTACTTAGTGCTAGAGTGAATTCTTCTCACCGATGTTTTGAAATCGGAAAACGAGTTCCCAATTTGAAAATAGCAGCAAAGGGGATGTTTATCTCCTCCTTTTTGCTGTTTTAAAATCGGGAACTCGTTTTCTGATTTTAAAACAGCTGCTTGGGGGGTGGCTGGAATAAACGCACCAAAATGGGTGCCATATATTGAAGGGGTCAGAGATTTCAATCACAGCCTGGCAGTCACTGCTACGCAACGATCGATTGGAAGGGGTACCATGTTGCTTTCGTTATTTGTTTTATTTTACTGATCCTGTTAATGTAATTTTATTATGTAATCAGATTTTAATGTTCAATGTTATGTTTTACAGACCAAAGGAAGGCAGAAAATGAGTAACTCTTCAGCAGTGGGTTTGCCAAGTGAAAGAGAACGACCTCCGTCATCTGTTTCCACTGCTAGCACTGCTCCTGCTACAGATACAGGAACAGTGGAAAGAAAGAATAAAAGAATGTTTTCTGAAGAAACTTTGTCAGAGACTGTAACCTCTAAGCAAAATGGTCTAGAGCAAAGTTCAGGAAGTTTCGATACTGATGACTTTCCCATTGTGGCTTCTGTGGATGAAGGTGGAAGCCCACATCAAGAAAAGTTAACTTCAACTGTGTTGCCAGCACAGATACCACCTACTGTTGGCACCACCACCTCTTCCCGTTTTAGCAGCACAACAAAAGAACGTCGGCGTTCTTCTGTAATGTTCGATGAAATTCCCGATTCAAAGGGGCACCGAGGTTCCCACTTGTTATCGGATGATGGGTCCAAAGCAAAGCAACGCCGGAGCTCCTCAGTTACCTTTGATGAGGGGTCCCTGCATGGATCATCAATGATGGAGTTATTTGAAAAGCCCAAACTTTTTGACGAAAGTGATCCATATTTCGATATTATTAGGTCAATGTCCAGGGCATTTCAACAAGTGATGTATGAAATCCTAAAAGAAAAAGGAAAAATTTCAGATGACAGTGGTTCGGAAAAGGGGTGCAGAACAAGAAAACATGGATCTGCTTCATCACTTCCTCCTTTAAAGATACCAGGAAGATCTGCTAGTCCTACCATTATGGACTCCAGGAAGGTCCAAAGTGCCAAGACATCAAGAGAGATTAGCATAACCACAAAAGATCCACCCAAGAGTACATCTCGATTAGGAAGAACTTTTAAAGGCGATTATTCTTCTGGAGATCATTCTGTACCGAGTAGTACAAAGCACCGAAATCTGTCAAGTCCTGCTCCAGTTAGAATCCAGCATATATCTGAAAAACGTTTACAATCGCCAAAAATTAACTATGGTCAAAATTTTCAGTTAGAGACAATCGATATTAAAGATTCATCAAATAAGAGTTTGAACAATGTCTCTAGAGTGACATCAGCAGTAAGAAAGCCACATCCAATGTCCACCCCCAAATTGCTTGCTGCTTCTGCTGCTCCAAATGTCATATTAGCAAAGTCAAGGCCTACTTCAAGTGTACTTCCGATGCCAAGTCGTTCAAGAAGTTCTGAAACTCTCAGAAGCCATCATCCTCCCTCAAGGCTAACAACCCCAGAACCTGAATTTTTTGATGTTCCAGCCAACGACACACTCGATACACGCTGGGATATGTACTTTGACACTTATGGGTGGAACTGGACAGTAGGAGAAAAATTCAGAGTTACAGCAGAAAATTATGATGCTCGTTTTATTACTGCTGATGAAAAGAAGACTTTACTTCGGTGGGAGGACCTTGCTTTGGCTAGAGAAAAGTGCAACAAATGGCTTAAAGATCATGTACGTTTGGGTACAACTGCACAAAGTTCATCATAGCTGGACTGTGTTTTTTAATGAATGACGTAACTTTAAGTGAACTCACTCCACATCATAATAATCAGTTTTCGGTAATGCATTATAAGCTGTACATACTGTGCTTAAATTATTTAGTAGATATAATGTTTAGCATCAATCATATTGATTTGGCATGAGAATCAAATATAAACGGGAATTGTGTGTAAAATAAGTATACACTTTTTTCGATTTTTTTTTGCAATACCAAAGATCTTAGGAGTGGGTTTCATAGAAATATGTATGATATATCTTTCCATAAGGATATCATATGAGGTGTGGCTATTAAATAACCAGACCGTTGCGTAAAATAAATATTATGAAATATTTCATACCTTATCCCCGTCGTCAAAATAATATCTTTGGCTTGTATATGCTGTTTCATACAGTTCTTTCAAGCACAGAAACATTTCTGGAAGTCAGTGCCATTTTAACATCTCCTTTTAACAATTCGGGGTCAGTTTTTTTTTAATATCTCCAATGGACTGAAAATGGGTTCACTTTTCAGTTAGGGAAGAGAAAAAGCAAGTCACAAGGAACTAGATCTGCCGAGTAAGGTTGATATTCACAGAACACACACTTGTGTTTTTGGTCCAAAACTGACAAGCAAAGAGCATTGTGCTGGAGCATCCATCCTTCCAAAATTTGGGTCTTTTCTTTGAATTTTTTTTCCCAGCCTTGTCAGAACTTCAGTGTAGTATGTTTGATTTTTATTGACAGTCTTGATTTGGTGGGATGTATTCAGCTATAATTTCTTTAATATCAAAGAAAATAAGGATGGTTTTCATTTTTGATTTCAACATACGTACTTGCGTTTTTTTTTTGGTCTGGAGGGTTGCTTTTTCCTTCCATTGCATTGACTGTCTTAGTTTTTGGGTTGTGCCAGAACAGATAACTTTCATTGCAAGTAATTACAGTGCTCAGAAAATAAGGATTTTTTCAATTTTTTTAGAAACGTCTTCTCATTCTTTGATCTTCATTCAAAATTTCTGGCACCATCTTTGAACACTTTTCTCATGCTTACATTTTCAGTTAAAATTTGTTTCTTTGTGCATATTGAGTTCTGTTGAAATCATTCTAATGCTTAAACTATGATCACTTCTAATGAATCCTTACTGGGTCCACATTTTCATTCATCAGTTTTCATGGATACTGGACAGCTTGGTTGTTCATAGTCTTCCACATTCTATGTTCCTTCTAAAATCGTTTATGGCATTCAAATGCAAGCTGTTGACATAGTATCTTCTCCATAAACTTGACATAACAGCTTATAACTTCCAGTTGGTGTTTTTAATTGTTAAAAATTTGAGGTTGATTCACTGTCTGTCATTTCAATCGAACAAAGGAATCAAACTGCAAAAACACAAGGTAATTAAAACTGTCTTGCTGCAAAGCTTGGTTGGAATGTGACTTGACAGACGTGAAAGGTTCAAGATCAACTGCTGTGCCTGTTTCACAGGGGTGGCGCTTGGTATGAAGTGACTGTGTGCAGTCTTGTTATTTAATAGCCACACCTGGTACACTTCCCAGTGCACAACACAATATCAAAACAGTAGGATATATTGATCAAGAGTAAATGCATTAAAAGGGGTTTTAAACAATCTTAGCTTTTGCCACAGAATTTGTAAGGATAGTCAGAAGGGAAACTTACCACTGTAACAGATGAGATGTTTTTACAAATATGCTACTCAATAAAATTACACCTAGAAAAAAAAATGGAGATTCACCAGAAAATTTGCACACTGTAATTTGGACAAAAAATGATACTGAGCAGGCCAGCTCAGCAGAATCCAATGTCTGTTAACTGCACTGATGTAGGAATCTGAAGAATGTGTAAACGTTAGCAGGAAAAGAAATGCCTGCTGATAATTCACAAGATGGGACTGTTACCCTGGATACCCAAGTATACTAGGATGACGAACCAGGTATAAACTAATGTAAACATGGGTAGAGATAGAGGTGTGGCATCCATAGGTTGGTTGGTTGTTGGAGGGTTTTAGGTGCATTTGCAACTTAGGCCACATTACACCATAAACAGCAAATCAAGTTCCTGTTTGCTTGATGGAAAACCCAAATTTCGGGGATAAAAAACCATACTGTCCGCACCTGCTACCAACTGTCACACTGAAAAAGACCCATAAAAATTATTCCTTGTGTCATTGATGGGATTTGAACTTGGTGCTCTTCCACTCACTCTGGGGACGGCAGTGATTATATCAACTGCACTACCCACATGGGCATCCACAGAACATAGCAGAATGGCAAATCCTTTTATATTACAGCAACGTAATAAAATATCAATAAACACATGAGGGGAGGGGGGTGGTTTTTAATTAGCATTAGTAGAGCCATTTGATGCAAGAAAGCAAGCTTATGCAGCATCAGCCAAAAAAAAAAAAAAAAAAAAAAAAACACCAAATAAATAAATAAATAAAAAATAACCACTTCCACTTCACCCCTCTGTTTGTTCAAAATACCTGTCCAGCTGAGCCTTAAACTTATTTAAGCTATCAACTTCCACGACAAGGGATGGAAGTCTATTCCAGAAACCAACCACCCGCTGGCTAAAGGCAAATTTCCTCACGTCTATCCTACATCTGTCTTTCCTCAATTTGAATTTATGCCCTCTCAGGTGATTATTCTGAGCAAGAGGAAGAATCCCATCAGCATTGAGCATGCTCAAACCATTCAAGGCTTTATACACCTCTATCAGATCACCTCGCCGGTGCCTAGTCTCCAGACACTGTAATTTACAAAACGTAAGCCTTTCTTCGTAAGAGCACCCCTTTGTTCCATTCACTAATCTTGTTGCCCTTCTCTGTACTCGTTCCAGCATCTCTACATCATTCTTGAAATGAGGCCTCCAGACCTGTATACAGTACTCTAGGTGCAGTCTGACCATTGCCTTATACAAGGGAATAATCACCCCCTTATCCCTGCTAGAAAAATTCCAATATATCATCGACAATACACCATGAGCTACTCTTGCAGCCCATCTGCACTGCTCAGAAAACTTCATATCTGCCTGCACAACCACCCCCAGGTCCCTTTCATTCTCTACCACTGTCAGTGAAGTACCACAGAGTTGATACGTTGCTCTGGGGTTGCTGTTTCCCATATGTAGTACTTTACATTTGTCAATGTTAAACTTCATTTGCCACCTCTCAGCCCATCTGCTCAACCTTTCCAGATCCTGTTGCAGTAGTATAGTGTCAGTAGTGTCCTTGACAACCCTGCCAACCTTCGTATCGTCTGCAAACTTGGACATTAAGCTTGATATACCATCATCAATATCATTTATAAATACAGAAAACAATAATGGACCCAATACTGAACCCTGAGGGACTCCACTAATAACATTAGTCCACGATGAGCAGTCTCCATTGACACAGTCTGTCAATTTATGAACTGTCAATTTATCTCTCTGTCAATTTATGAACTAAGTATCAAAAATCAGTGTAAAACTGTTTTTTGTGAAGATTTTTTCGGATTTTTACTTTTGTAGTTAAATAAAGCATCATGTATTCCTAGTATGGTCTAAGAAATCACTACATGAAGGCTGTTTTTTTTTTTTCAGATCATGTACTTGTCACAAGTTACTATGTAATTTAAATAATTAGAAGTTGAAGTCTTGAAGGAGTCCAAATTGTATAATGATATCATGATTCAGCGAGCTGAAAAAGGGTACATAGTTGTAATATATTTATTTAATCTCATATTTTTCGAAAAACCAATGCCGTCATTCAGACATCTATATTGAACTTTAGTACAGCTGATAAACTTAACGATATGCTTACTTTTCTTTGAAAATCTATTACCATGGCTAAGTTAAAATACACAAAATTTAATTATTCCGTTAAACAGTCTGTTAGTGGAGCTCAGTTTTAGCAATCTTGCATCTTTATCTACCAATGATATCTGGACACATTCATATCTTCAAATATACTCGAGCCAAAACATTGACTACTTACCTAATAGCATCTTGGGCCACCTTTTGCCATGATAACTGCTTGCACCCAGCTCTTGGACATGATCTTTGAACCATTCCGCCACAAATTTTTTTTTTTTTGGCTGATGCTACATAAGCTCATATGCTTGATTTCTTGCATCACATCTCCATTATTACTATTACTGCAAGCCTTGTGAACAGGGTGTTGTCTTGTTGAACAAGTGCAGTGCAATCTGAATAGTCACCACGTAGGGCAAAACAATGCTAAGGTAGGATCTGGCAGTGAGGGTATGATGAATGGGAGATGAGGGAACCAGTGATGTTGATGCAAACACCCCAAATCACATCAAACCATATCGATGCAATGTAAACACCCCAAACCATATCACCACTGCCGGCCTGCTTTCGTTCGTATAGTCAGTTGCTTACATATTTGTTGTTGAATATGCACTGTCCATCGGCATGATGGAGCCGGAGCCTCGATTCATCTCTTTTCCAATTGTCCAATGGCCAGGAACAGTAATCTTGTGCCCAGTGCAAGCTGAGGTGTTGATGACAGTTGGTTCTACAAGCACAATATAGAAATAAAAACTTAAGAAAGTACTGCAACCATTGGGAATGCACTTTTTTTGCACTGATGCCAACGATAGCATGAAATTAATCCCCAGTTTTAAATGTACGGTATAGTTGCTTTTTTATCAGTTTACAATTCTAAACACTAAAACTAAAATACATTCATAATGGCAGCAAAGAGTAAAATAAAGAAACACTTGATGCCTTGATAAAACTTATTTTGGAGCATATTTTGAGTTACACAGATATTCAGATAATAACTGAACCTACACCTACATACATACCACTGTGTGGTATCATTACAGTGTTTATTTTTTTTGGGTTATAAGTCAGTTAAAAAAAGATAAAAAGGCAAGTTAAAATAAATAATGAATAATGCAGTTGAAAGTTGTAGCTGATATTTCAAAGGTTGCTTTGCTTTCTTCTGGGCTGGGTTTGCCTGAAACACACAGCCCAGAAGGCAGTGAGGTGAACTTTGAAATGTCAGCCCCAACTTTCAACTGCTTTATTTATTATGGTGGGGGATAGCTGACATTTCAAAGTTCACTGCTTTCTTCTGGCATGGGTTGCCTGCTAACAGACTTGCAAAACACAGCCCTCATGACCACCTACCTGTCTTTGATTTCATTGTACCTCGTAGGTTGCTCAGGTTATGCTTTGTTAGTCCGTTACTAGGCAACCTGGCCCATAAGAACGTGGTGGCAAAGTGGCATTCAAAACAGCAACCAACTCCCCCTCCCACCCTTCAACTGCCTTATTTTTTTTTAACTTTACTTTATATCCTTTAACTGATATAGCCTATAGAAAATAATTTAATGTTACACAACAATACACAGTAGTGTTGTACATTATGTGCAGTTTAGCTTACTGCTGTAACTTATTACTGCACATGATTACATTGTAATCATATGCAGCAATACAGGTGATAAATCCAAGCTTGTTTAGGTGCATTAGCATATATGCATAAAGTGACTATTGTCTTCACTATGCCTGTGAAGTGATAACACCCACATGTGGTAACTGAAATTCTGGTGGATGGATTTTCATATAATTTTATATTTTTCACTTGTAGAAATATTTTTTTCCAACAATAAAATTCTTTTCTTGGCTTTATCTGTTAGCAAAATCATTATCATTGTTAAATTCATATTGGAAGTAAGTTAAGAGCCAGAATAAGTGTTTGTGGAAATAACTTCAAAACCAAAATTATTGGAACGCTTTCAAATTTATTTAAAAACAAAAAGATGTCACACGTGTATCTTAATATGTTTAATATAATGTTGTGAGACCTCAGAATGAAGTGCCTGCAGACACCAGACAAATAGCTCCTGTGGTTCACAAACATCAAAAGACAGCCCTGTTTCAAATTACCAATAGTCAAAATGCTGAACTTCAAGACACTTGCATTGTTACATCATAAAATGTTTCTATTATTAATGATGTAATCATTTTTCAAGTAAATCTCTGATATAATGGAAAATCTGAAGTGCTCCTCTGTGCCCTATTTCTTTATTATAACTTCATTTACAGTGTATCATCTTGTCCACATGAAAACTATAACAGATATATAAGTGTATTGCCCAGAAATTAAAGCTGTTAGAGAAGTTAGACTCTGGGTGTTTCTTGCATCTGTGACAAATATAGTATTGGGGGGGGGGACTCAGATATTGTAAAAAGGAAGGCTAAACATGTTTTTAAGGAGTCTGGGTTTGAACATTCACCAATATCTCAACTTCTTGGTTCCAACTCTGAATAAAGTTTATCCAGGCACCACTGTGTGGTCATGGTAAATTAGCTTCTGCTACTTATGTATTATTCTTTGTACATGCATACATATACAGAGTAGCTCTTTAAATTTTAAATTGTTTGGTACAAATGGTATTGAAAAAAACTCAGTTTAAAAACATTTGGCAGTAACAAACGTTCCTTTCTCCTAATGAGTCCATAAAATCGAAGATGAAATAAAATTTACAATTGTGAACAGGTGACTTGCCATACAAAGAATGATAACAGAAGCATTCAAGTGTGCTCTGTTATAGTTCTTTGTGATACTGATACTTATGTAACTAACAGACAATAAAGATAATATTCACTCAGTTATATAATCGATATCTTCATCATTCCTAGCTAAAGTGTACCTTTATACAGAAATGTTTGGACTTCTGCAAAAGATTTAATTATTTTACTAATAGCATGTTACAATAATAAATCATGGTAAGAAAATTCAGACATACAGGGTGGTCCATAAGTAAAGAAACCTGATGTAAGTATGCTTAAGTTATTTGAAAAATAAGTTTATAATCTTATTTACTGTTTCTGAATAAGCTGAACACAGGAAAAGGACCATGAACCTTCCAATGAAGGAGAGTATTATTATTAGTAGAGTAGTGGTGGCATATGATGCAAGAAAGAATGCTTATAAAGCATCAGGAAAAACAAACTCCCACATTATCTGCCCATCCCCTCAAATAATTTGACTAGTTCTTTCTTGAATTTATCCAAACTACTCACCCAACAACAACAGGTGGAAGTTTGTTCCAACAATCAACCAACTGCTGGCCGAAGGTTATTTGTTGTTATTTGGTTTTTAGGAGCATTAGCAACTAAGGCCATATTGCTCCGGGATATGCGGTGGTCATTCCCTGACCTTTCCGCATCCTCCGTATTTGGTGGTGACGGGCTCGAACCCCGGTCTAATCAAGAAGGGTGTGCTACGCACTGCTGCTCCTTCCCACCTGGCTACTGAGGCGCCTGGCTGAAGGTAAACCTCCACACATCTATCCTGCAACCATCCTTCCTCATTTTGAATTTATGTCCCTTCATGTGTAGTCTGAGGAAGAATACCATCAGCATTGAGCTTGCTCATTCCATTCAAATCTTTAAACACCTCAGTCAGATCACCTTGCAGATGCCTAGTCTCCATTTGCTGCAATTTGCAAATTTAAAGTGGCATTAAAAATATGAAAATGCTGAATAAGTAATTAGAGATAAGTGCAATGGGATAATAACTGAAAGGGATGAATTTGTCACCTATCTTTTTAGAAACTGGCTAGGTGTGAGCAAATTTCCAAGCAGGAAAAAAAGACACCAGTGGCTTAATAAAAGTATAAATAGGAGCACAGGTTTGAAGAACATGTGAAGAAATGTCATGTCCTGGAGCTCTCTTGGCATTAAGACTGTTCATCTGAACATACTTTTCTCAGAAGACAATGTAGGCATTAAGTGCAATGTTGTTGGGTATGGTAGGAGGTGGCTTACCAAGTCTGTCAATATAAAAATTAAAAACTGCTGGATTAGGGCCATCCGAAAGCTATCTCATCTAATCGTATATATTACATCTACAGGGTGTCTCAAAAATATTGGTACAAATGTTTAGGGGAGGTAGGTAACATCTAAAGGAATGTGAATCGCATAGGAACCCATAACCGGAAACGTCACGTGAAAGTAGTAGCAGAGGCACAAGAAGTAGAAATGACAAAAGACAGTAATTAGTAGCAAACATTTATTTGACATAATATTAACAATGGAGTACGAGATGGATGCATTTCATGATGTTACAACAGATGCTCAAAGGTTCGACCATGAGATGTGATGCATGCGTGACACTGATGCAGCATGGATTGGCAGACACGGTCAAACACACCTGGAGTTTCTTTGACAGTAGCAGCAGCAGTGCAGATGAGTCTCGCCATGAGATCCATTTCTGTCTCCACAGGCGATTCATACACGATAGATTTGAGGGCCTCCACAGAAATAAATCAAGGCTCAATAAATCAGGTCAGCATGAGGGCCAGGCAACGGGTTCACCGCGGCCAATCCATCGACGCCCAAAACGCCTGTTCAAATGGTCACGAACACACCTTCCATAATGGGCAGGTACCCTGTCATGTTGAAACCAAATGCTGCATCTCACATTTGTTGGAACATCGTCAAGTAACCCTGGTAGAACTTGTTCAAGAAAGATGCGATATTTAGCGGAGTTCATGCGGGATGGTAACAGGTATGGGCCGACTAAGCCAGTCACCGACCATACCTGCCCACACATTTATTGCGAAGCGATGTTGTGCCGCATGGGGGCACAACATCGCCTCGCGAGCCTACACATGAGTATTGTGATGATTGAATAAGCCTTCCTGAGTGAAATAAACCTCATCCGTGAACAAAACATAGGCTGGAAAATTCAAGTCTTGAACACTTTCTTGGAGAAACCACTGTGCAAAAGCCCCACGTGCAAGATGACCTTGGGGGTGCAGTAACTGAATCCTTTGGAGATGAAAGGGGTGTAAGGAATTGTCGTGCCAGACACGCTGTATACTGCAACGAGACACTCCTAAGGCAGAGGCAACAGCACGTGTGCTGGTAGCAGGATTATTCTGGACGGCATTCAACACACTTTCTTCCATGGCGGGAGTTTGCGTTGAACATGGTCTGCCCGCACTACCCATAATCGCACAAATTTCAATAAGTAATATTTAAAAATTTTTAAAATATTTAAAATTAAATATTTAGAATATTTAAATATTTAACATTTAATTATATTTATTAAATATATAATATTTAAATAATAAATATTTAAAATATTTAAAAAAAAAAATTTCGATGCACACGTGCAAACAAACGACGGTCCGGTACATGTCTGTCTGGGAAGCGTTCTCCATAAATTTGTTGAGCGGCTCGTCCATTGCCCTCTGCTAATCCATATGCTAGGTGAATGTCTGCCAGCTCACAGTTCATATATTGATACATGCTCTTCATGCGGCGACTACTGCTTGAATTAGTAAACCCGAAATTTTTCCTCTTGCGAACTGATGAACGTCTACCGACTTATGTTGACGTTTCCGGTTATGGGTTCCTATGCGATTCACATTCCTTTAGATGTTACCTACCTCCCCTAAACGTTTGTACCAATATTTTTGAGACACCCTGTATAAACTGTGTGTTATCTGGTCGATTTGCCTGTTTTGCCGGACAAAAACACAAGAGTCTGTGGGGGGGGGAGATTTCTCTATCTATGCCTGAGACCAATTAACTCAGCCGCAAATAGAAAAAAGCCCCATAAAAGTTCCTCGTGTCATTGACACGATTCAAACCTGGGCCTTTTTTACATGGTGTGGGGAGGATGGGATTATAGCACTGTTACTTGTGCAGTGGTTACAATCACCCAAAGGTATAAGAGTAGAAGAAAAGTAGTATGCAACACAACCATCAGGTTGTGACAGATGGTAGAAGTATAGATGAACAAAAGCAGTGACTAGTAGCTTTGGACAGAGA
This sequence comes from Mastigoproctus giganteus, assembly GCF_048544385.1. Classification (NCBI taxonomy): domain Eukaryota; kingdom Metazoa; phylum Arthropoda; class Arachnida; order Uropygi; family Thelyphonidae; genus Mastigoproctus; species Mastigoproctus giganteus. The sequence continues at coordinate 168,795,685 of NC_143584.1, read as the reverse complement.
CCAGAAGGCTTGAGTAATGTTTTAAAAAAAAAAAAAGTAAGTTTCTACTCTTAGCCAGTTCAAAATCGAGTTTAGATTTATTAATAATTGTTTTATGACTTTTGCAAGCTTTTAGTGTAGGCAAAAAAAAAAATAAAGTGGGAAATTTCAATTCTTATTTTTAACAGCCTTAGTATATTTATTGAAAAACCAAAGTTTATTAGATAAGGAACAAGATTTTAGAATGAGAATTAGGGCAGAATGAGGAACAAAGTACTTCCCTAATAACACAAATACGCAGATTAAAAAGCTTCCCGAAGTGGGAATACACTTTGAGTTGTCAAAGGGAAGACAGGAAAAAAATCAGGAAACCTGTTCGTGTGCCCTCACATTAACATCTCTTTTCTTCCTACTACAGCAGCAACTGTCAACAACTGTCGGTAGCAGTTTATATTGTTTTCTTCATTTCAGAAGGGGAAAAAAATCTATTCCCCCAGCAATGAATAAATGAAGTTAGCTATTATTCTTTGCTGATTAAAGAATTTTTATTTTTTTATTTTTGGTTATTAGCATTAGTAGAGGCATACGATGCAAGAAAGCAAGCTTACGCATCAGCCAAAAAAATATTAAAAAAAACCCCCTCCCATTTCACCCCTCCATTCATTCCAAATGCCTGTCCAGTCCAGCCTTAAATTTATTTAGGCTAAAAACTTCCACAACAAAAGATGGAAGTCTGTTCCACCAATCAACTACCCGCTGGCTAAAGGCAAATTTCCGCATATCTATTCTACAACTGTCTTTCCTCAATTTGAATCTGTGACCCCTCAGGTTCTTAATCTGAGCAAGAGGAAGAATCCCATCAGCATTCAGCTTGCTCAAGCCATTCAAGGCCTTATACACCTCAATCAGATCATCTTGCAGGTGCCTACTCTCTAGGGGCTGTAATTTGCAGAACTTAAGCCTTTCTTGGTAAGAGCAATCCTTCGTTCCATTCACTAATCTTGTTGCCCTTCGCTGTACTCATTCCAACAGCTCTACATCCTTCTTAAAATGAGGCCTCCAGACCTGTATACAGTACTCAAGGTATGGTCTGACCATTGCCTGTTATAACAGGATAATCACTTCCCTGTCCCTGCTAGCAAAATTCATATGTATCATTGACAAGAGTCCATGACCTGCCCTGGCAGCCCATCTGCACTGCTCATCAAACTTCATATTCGACCTCACAATTACCCCCAGGTATTTTTGACTTTCCCCTTCCCTGAGTGTAGTACCATACATTTGGTACATTTCTCTTCGGTTATTGCTACCCATATGCAGTACTTTGCATTTGTCAATGTTAAACTCCACTTCTCAGCCCATTTGCCCAACTTATCTAGATCCAGTTGAAGTAGCATACTGTCTTTACTGTCAACCTTGCTAATCTTTATATCAACCGCAAACTTGGATATTAAATCTGATATACCTTCATCAATATCATTGATAAATACAGAAAACAACAATGGGCCCAACACTGAACCCCGAGAATAACATTTGTCCACGAAGAGCAGTGTCCATTGATTACCACTCTCTGACTTCTCCCACTTAACCACCCTTTATCCATTGTAGCAACTTACCCTTAATGCCATATCTCTCCAATTTGGACAGCAGTCTTCCATGTGCAACAGTATCAAAAGCTTTCTTGAAATCCAAGTATATGATATCAAATTTATTTTTGGCATTCAGTTCATTTGTGACCACATCATAGTATTAATCAAATTAGTCAGACAAGACCTCCCTTTAACAAACCCATGCTGTGTCTTAATTATTACTGAAGTCTTGTCTAGATGATCCTGCAATGCTTCTTTAACCAGTGATTCCATTATTTTCCCCAGAACAGAAGTTAAACTAACAGGTCTATACTTACATGTGTCACCTTTTAAACCCCATTTGTGAATTGGAGATACATTTGCACATCTCCAGTCAATGGGGATCTCCCCTGAGTCCAAGGAAGCTCTTATAATTATGGCTAAGGGTTTGCTTACTTCCTTTGCTGCCTCCTTTAATACAACTGAATAGATCTCATCCGCCCCAGGTGCCTTTTTTTATGTTTAACTTCAACAATCCCTCCTCCACTTTGCTCTGTTATTACAAAATCACTTAGCTCCTTGTTAGTTTGATAAACTTCTGCCACTCCTCTCATTGAATAACTCCTCATGTATGAATGTACATTCAAAATACTCATTCAGTTTATTAGCTACATGAGCATGATTATCAACAGTCAACCCATCTATGTTAAGTGGTCCAATCTGATTCATCCCTTTCCTTCTAGAATTTCATAAAGAACTTTTTGCTGTTTTTCTTTGCATCCTATGCAAGGATTTCTCGTAATCTGCATTCACCTGCCTAACCTCCTTTGTGACTTGATTACAGACTAGTTTATATCTGCTTTAGTCTTCTCTATCAAATGCCTAATAAAGTACCTAATACTTTATATGCATCCCATACATTTTTCTTCTCTGCCACAAGCCTCATTAGTTCATCTGACATCCATTTAGGCCTAAACCTTGAAAATTAAGTCCCTGAAGGCTTCCCATTTAGAATTCGATATTGGTAACATCAGTTGATCCCACTGTACAGAATTTAAAAATAGTCTGAGACTGCTATAGTCACCTTTACAAAAGCAATAGCCCTTCCCTTTAGCCTTGATGATAGTTATATCTTTAAGTAATTCTCACATCAGTACATTGTGATCACTGTCACCCAGTGGTTCCTTTATCTGCAAATTCTTAATGCATGAATAATCACTGCTGATAATCAGATCAAGAGTATTACTCCCTCTGGTTGCCTCTCGAACAGTCTTCCAACAAATCCACAAAAGTCTTGCTAGTGTGCGAGTGACCAACCCACAAGTTCCAGTCGATATCTGGAAAGTTAAAATCCACCATTATGACATTCTGATTTAGCCCACTCTATTTCTCTGCACTATTTCTCATTATACTCATCAGATTAATTAGGCCTATAACACACACACCTACTCTCATTTTTCCTTTCCCAGTGCTTATGTCACACCAAACAGACTCAACATTGCATTGTCCACCAACATCAGTTGGATGCACTTCCTTTGATTTTATGTGTTTCTTAACAGCATAACCCCTCCTCCCTTCCTGTCTAGTCTGTCCTTTCTGTACACATTGTACTCCCCAAATTCCAAATCTGCACTGCTTATATCTGGTGACACCACATCTCTGATATCCCAACAATATCTGCCTTTGATGTCTTGACTAGCACTTCAAGCTCATCAAATTTAACTATACTCCTAGCATTGGTGTACATGAAAGTATACACGCACCTGTTTCTACTCTTAGTTGCCCTAACACAGCCCACGTATTTATTTGTTCCACTATGACTCCCAGCAGTCCTGGAAATCCCCATTGCCTTGCTTTTCAGGCTGCCGCTCAATTGCATTTTAAAAGAAGCAGTGCAAGAATCACTTTCACCTCTGCCAGCGGCTACTGTTAATCTATTAGTCTTTGTCTCCCCACAAGCTAACAGTTTTCAGACTTGCCTAACTCTGCCTCGATAGCATCAGCAATTATTGTTGCACCCTTTCTATTTAAGTGTATCCCATCCCTGTAGAATCAATCTCTCCTTTTAACAAGCACAGACCAGGCTGAGAAAAATTCTACCACTTGAGCCTTGCACAATCTCTCCAGGGCTGAATTGATTGACAAGGCTCTCATCATATATTCCCTCCTATCATGTCTGAGCAGAATTGCAGACACTTTCACATTTAACCCTAACTCGTGACTTTTTTTAAACTTTGACCTGTACTTGTTGAGTAAATCTACAGATCTCTTACTCTTAATGTCATTAGTTCCAACATGTATAACTATATCACCTTTTGTGCCCTTAAAAGATATCTACTCTACAATATCATCAACTTTTGCCCCTGGCAGACATACCCTGGTCCTGTTCCACCTATCCTTCTTGCATAATATATTCCCTGTCTCCCTGACAATAGAGTCACCAACAATAACTAGTTCCTTTGGGACCAGCTCATTCTGCATTGGAGATTGCCTCTTTGTTGCCTGATTCACAGAAGTGAGCTCTGCCATTGAGCTGAGAGCTTGATGGGCCCCTCATATTAATTTCTTTGAGGGCATTTTCCCTACACCTCACACTCTCATAGACGTCCATCAGAAGGCTGAGTTGGTGCCTAATTTCTTGACACTCTAGACACCTAGCACACACAAAGGCATCCTCCTTGGCTAGCTCATGTCCTGTTTTAGAAAGGTCAGTAAACATTTCACATTTCACACATTTTTTGAGAGTGTGATGCGTTAGAGAATCGCCCTTTTCGTTTCTTCCCCAAGTCACAGCACTCTCACTGGCCTGTGATCTTTGCTTCGCAGCTCTAGTCTTGGTCATGATTTCCATTTAAATACAATTTAATTAACATTGAAATTTAATAAGATTAATAATATTTTTGATTAGTTGATAATACTATAATAAGCCAACAGATTCCTAATTGAGTGCTACATATTACGCTATCTACTTTTACTTTATACCTTATGCTATCAGTTCACAATACATATATGTTATGCTATTTCTTATTGACTACAATATGGCGGCCAGTTCAACAATACTGGCACCAACACCAGGAGTCGTAATTTCCAAAAATCGCTAGTTAAATTCAAAATAAGAAGCTAAACGAATGCTACTAAACCTATTTAATATCTCTGTAAACACAATGTAGTATGTTAATTAACGAGAATACGGTAAAAATTAAAAATACTTATCCTTTTACAGCAGCCAAAAATCCACCGACCTTGCATCAGCATTCACCGGCCTTATATCTTGCATCGGCCAATTGAAATATCATATACAGAAAACTAAATAAACAACAATCAAAATCTGATTGTATTAAGAATCATATTTAAATAATACTCTGATTTTTAATAAATATTCTCCATCCAGTTTAATTACATAACCAAATTGGTAATATTAAATTTGTGATTTGAGAATTAGTGATGAAAAATTTATCAAATTAAAAAAAAAGTGACTAGCCTTAAGGAAGATCTTGTATGGGGAGATGCTAGTGAATGTTGATCCTGCATAAGAGCTCGTTTCATATTTGCATTTTTTATGGAAATATGCTAGTTGCTTGAGCAAGGTTTGAGAATTATTTAGAGTGGAAGTTGGTGTTAATGCTTCTAGAGGATAGCCACCAGCCACTTCATGGTAGTTTGTTCCGGGTGGTGTTTTTCCATTTACTATGATGCAAATTTTGAGGCTTGCTCTGTGGGGTTTAATGCTCCCAAAAATTAAGGGGGGGGGGCTGAGATGGCCACAGGCAGTCAGTTCTATTTGTTTTCACCTTTTAATTTTTGAAGAATTAGCCAGTTTTTTTTTTAAAGAGCTTTTCTAGGGTCAGTTTTCCGTGTCCTAGGCCAGTGTTCTGCAACTGGTGTGCCACCACAAGATGACAGGTGTGCAACGAACTTTGCTGAAGCTGTATACCTATAAATAATACTATACGTATGATGATTAGAAATTGACAACTGAGAACTTTTACCTATTGTAAGAAATTAACTGTACATTATTTACTCCCAATTATAGTTTTTATATATGTTTGTAATGCTACTCATTGTTATATTTCATATTATACCCTTTTTACTGAAACACATGTTGTGTGTGTTATGGGTGTTTAATGGCGCATAAGCTACACTGGCTATAGTGCACCTGTCCATAGAGATATGTTAGGAAATAATTCAGAATTGAAGACATTTCCATTTCATTTTAGAAACTATTCAGAAACATTGATATATTCCAATTTTTTTCAGAAAACAGAAAAGTTCACTAATGTTTGCCTGGTCTCCAATAATATGCTCTAGTGATATTGGTTCTTGCAGTTTAGCCAGAGAAAGCAGAACTGATGTTCTGTTCTGGTGATATTGAGGACAGCTTGACTGTTAGATGTACTAAGCAGCATGGACACTGAGGAGGATCACCACCTGTGAGTAGACGGAGGTGGGTCAGATGAGTATGTCCTATTCTTGCCTGTGCAAGTACCACGTCTTCCCTTCTAGTTGTTTGGATGCTTGAGTGCCAAAATTTTGGTTCCTATTTCAACTGGAAAAGTTTGTTATTAGTCTGGGTGCACCATACTTCTTTCCACTGTTCAAGGCATGCTGCTTTTATGATATCATGGTCAGAGGTGAAATCTAACGTGGAGGGATTTTTTGCCAATATATCCGCCAGTTCATTCTCCTTTATCCCTGAATGTACTGGAATTCAACAAAAGTTCACTAATTGTTCACGTTATTCAATTTTCAAGAGCAACTTCCTGATTTGGTTTAAAACAGGGTGATTTACATAGGAGGGATTTTGCATTGCTCTAATTGAGCTGAGAGAGTCTGTGTAAATTAAATATTTTGAAGATGGATAAAGATTCAAATTTTCTAGAGCTAATTTTATTCCACATATTTCTGCAGAAAAGCTGCTATATTCAGGTGAAAGGGAAGCTGAAATAATAGCGGAGGGAAACACTGCTGCTGCTCCAATGCTGACTGAGATTTGGACTTATCGGTATATATTGGCAGGAAATCAACATATGACTTGCATGGAGTTGTTTCAGGTTGTGAGTCGGTAGAAGATTCTTACCCCACTAAAGAAAATAAGAATAAAAGTTCAGATGAGGAGTGGGGGGAGTCCAAGGTGGATGAAAGTAATTCATTACCTGTTGACTATTGTGAAGAGGAACTTTCCAACTCTGTGATATTTCAAAAAGCCATAGGCCTGCTAGCCTTATTTTATTAGGTTTATTTCTGTAGAGATTAGTTAGTTGAGGATTGAAGAGGTATGTGTGAATATGATGCAAACAGCAATTTTGTATTTTGGCTGCATACTTCAGTAGTAACATTTTTCTGCGGAGGTGCAAAAGGGGGTTTCTGAGCTTCAATATATAGACTGAAATATATATAGACTTCAATATATGATGATAGATGGAACAGGACCAGGGTATGTCTGCCAGGGGCAAAGGTTGAGGACGTTGTAGGGCAGATATCATCCTTTAAGGACACAAAGGGTGATATTGTTGTACACATTGGCACTAATGATATTAAGAGAAGGAGACCAGCAGAATTACTTAACAAGTACAAGACAATGCTGAAAAAAAAAAAAAAAAAAAAAAAGCTGTGTGTTAGGGTTGTTTGAAGGTGTCTGCAATTCTGCCCAGACACGATAGGAGGGAGTATATGATGAGAGCCTTGTTGATCAATTCGGCCCTGGAGAGATTGTGCAAGGGGTAGAATTTTTCTCAGCCTGGTCTGTGCTTGTTAACAGGAGAGACTGATTCTACAGGGATGGGATACACTTAAATAGAAAGGGTGCAAGAATATTTGCTGATGCTCTCGAGGCAGAGTTAGGTGGGTCAGAAAACTGCTGGCTTGGGGGGGGATACAAGGACTAATGGATTAACAGTGGCTGCTGACAGAGGTAAAAGTGATTCTTGCACTACTATTGAAATGCAATTGGGCAGCAGCCTGGAAAGCAAGGCAGTGGGAATTTCTAGGACTGCTGGGAGTCATAGTGGACTAAGTAAATACATGGGCTGTGTTAGGGTAACTAAGAGTAGAAACAGGTGCATGTATACTTGCATGTACACCAACGCTAGGAGTATAGTTAATAAATTCGATGAGCTTGAAGTGCTAGTCAAGACATCAAAGGCAGATATTGTTGGGATATCAGAGATGTGGTGTCACACAGACATAAGTAGTGCAGAATTGGAATTTGGGGAGTACAATGTGTACAGAAAGGATAGACAGGCCAGGGAGGGAGGAGGGGTTATGCTGTTAGTTAAGAAACATAAAATCAAAGGAAGTGCATCCAATTGATGTGGGTGGACGATCCAATTTTGAGTCTGTTTGGTGTGACATAAGCACTGGGAAAGGAAAAATGAGAATAGGTGTGTGTGTGTTATAGGCCTAACGAATCTGATGAGTATAATGAGCAATTGTGCAGAGAAATAGAGTGGGCCAGTAAACCAGAGTGTCTTATAATGAGGGATTTTAATTTCCCAGAGATTGACTGGAATTTGTAGGTTGAACACTCACACTATCAAGGCTTTTGTGAATTTATTGGATGATTGTTTTCTATAGCAGCATGTTCGGGAGGCAAGTAGAGGGACTAATACTCTTGATCTGATTATCAGTAGTGATTCTTTGTGCGTTAGGAATTTGCAGATAGAGGAACCACTAGGTGGCAGTGATCACAGTGTGCTGAAGAAGGATTCACTCAAAGAGGTAACTACCATCAGGGGTCAAGGGAAGGGTTTTGCTTTTGTAAAGTTCACTAATGTGGTCTGAGACAGTATTTAAATTCTATACAGCGGAACCAACTGATGATGTTACCAACAGCAAATTCAAAATGGGAAGCATTCAAAGAATTAATCTTGGAAGCTATTAGGCTTCATACCAATCATGAAATATTGTTCAAGATTTAGACCTAAATGGTTGTCAGATGAACTAATTAGACATGTGACAGAGAAGAAAAATGCATGGGATACATATAAATTAACATGTAACACAGAAGCCTAATATAGATATGAACTAGTCTGTAACCAAGTTACAAAGGAGGTTAGGCAGGCAAAGGCAGATTACAAGAAATCTTTGGCAAAGGATGCAAAGAAAAACAGCAAAGAGTTCTTTACTTATGTAAACTCTTGAATGAAGGGGATGAATCAGATTGGTCCACTTGATATCGATGGTTCAACTGTTGATGATCCTGCTGAGGCAGCTAACAAACTAAATGAATATTTTGCATCAAAATTCACACATGAGGAGTTATTGAGGGAGGGGAATGCCAGAGGTGTGTTCATCTCTGGCAGTAAGCTAGATAATCGTGCAATAACTGAGAGTAAAGTGGAGGAGAAATTGTTGAAGATAAACACAAGAAAGGCATCTGGGGTGGATGGAATCTATCCAGTTATATTAAAGGAGGTGGCAAACCCTTAGCCATAATTACGAGGGCTTCCATGGACTGGAGATGTGGAAATGTGACCCAAATCACAAAGGAGGACAAAGGGAGACAGGTAATTACAGACCTGTTAATTTAACTTCTGTTCCAGGTAAATTAATGGAGGCACTGGTTAAAGAAACACTGCAGGATTATCTAGACAAGACTTCAGTTATAGCTCGGACACAGCATGGGTTTGTTAAGGGGAAGTCTTGTCTGACTAATTTGATTGGATACTATGATGTAGTGACAAAGGAACTGGATGCAAAGAATAATTTTGATATCATATATCTGGATCTTAGAAAAGCCTTTGATACTGTTGCACATGGAAGACTGCTGCACAAATTGGAGCAGTGTAGCATTGGAGGCAAATTGCTTCTATGGATAAATGGATGGTTGAGTGGGAGATGACAGTGAGTGGTAATCAATGGACACTGCTCTTCGTGGACTAATGTTATTAGTGGAGTCCCTCAGGGTAGTTTTGGGCCCATTGTTGTTTTATGTATTTATAAATGATATTGATGATGGTATATCAGGCTTAATGTCCAAGTCTGCAGACGATACGAAGGATGGCAGGGTTGTTAATGACACTAATGACAGTACTCTGCTGCAAGAGGATCTAGAAAAGTTGAGCAGATGGGCTGAGAGGTGGCAAATGAAGTTTAACATTGACAAATGTAAAGTACTACATATGGGAAGCAGTAATCCCAGAGTAACGTATCAACTCTGTGGTACCACACTGACAGTGGTAGAGAATGAAAAGGACCTGGGGGTGGTTGTGCAGGCAGATATGAAGTTTTCTGAGCAGTGCAGATGGTCTGCAAGAGTAGCTCATGGTGTCTTGTCAATGATATACAGGAATTTTTCTAGCAGGGATAAGGAGGTGATTATCCCCTTGTATAAGACGATGGTCGAGCCACACCTTGGGTACTGTATACAGGTCTGGAGGCCTCATTTTAAGAAGGATGTAGAGCTGTTGGAACGAGTACAGAGAAGGGCAACAAGATTAGTGAATGGAACAAAGGGTTGCTCTTATGAAGAAAGGCTTAAGTTTTGCAAATTAGTGTCCGGAGACTAGGCACCTGCGAGGTGATCTGATTGAGGTGTATAAAGCCTTGAATGATTTGAGCATGCTCAATGCGGATCGGATTCTTCCTCTTGCTCAGAATAATCGCATGAGAGGGCATAAATTCAAATTGAGGAAAGATGGTTGTAGGATAGATGTGCGGAAGTTTGCCTTTAGTCAGCGGGTTGTTGATTACTGGAACAAACTTCCATCTGTCGTAGAAGTTGATAGCTTAAACAGATTCAAGGCAGAACTTGACAAACATTTGGAGCGAGTGGATGGGTGAAATAAGTTTTTTTTTTTTTGGCTGATGCTATATAAGTCTGCTTTCTTGCATCACGTGTCTTTGATAATGCTAGTCACTCTCTATACTCTGAGATGGAGATGTACTGAAGGCTCTGAGTGCAATCTGTAATGCACTGCGTTGTATAGTATCCAGTCAGCATAGTACACTCTTTCGGGCAGAATCATAGACTGGAGCACCATAATCTAAACGTGATCTAATCAATGCTCTATATAGTTGAAGCAACGATATAGAGCGTAATTTGCATTAATTGCAAAAATGTAGTGACAGTTTTCTGTTGTGAAAGACGATAGCCATTGAGCACTGCCCACTTTTGTATTTTATTTAGTGATATCTGCAATTGACATTCAATAGATCAATAGATCTCATGTTCTGAGAATGGCAAGAAAGAGTGAGATCATCAGCATAAAGGTAAGCCTCAACAGTATTTGGAAGTTCTTTTGTAATGGAGTCAATTCGAAGGGCAAAAAGGGTTGCACTCTGTACAGACCCTTGAGGAACTCCTTCTTCCTGCAAGAATGTCATAGAAAGGGAGTTAAAATATTGTACTTGATAAGAACGACTCCATAAAAAGTTCTTAATGAATATAGGCAGGTTGCCTCGTAGACAAAAGGCATGCAGGTCTCGAAGAATGCCATGATGCCAGGTAGTATCAAATGCCTTCTCTATGTTGATGGAGACCATAACAAGGTGTTCATTTCTCACAAAGGCATTGCGAATTGCGGACTTGGCCTTGTTCATGAGATCTAAGACGATAATCAACATGGCGAAAGCCATATTGACTAGCATTAGCATTAGTAGAGGCATTTGATGCAAGAAAGCAAGCTTATGCAGCATCAGCCAAAAAAAAAAAAAAAAAAAAAACCCACTTCCACTTCACCCCTCTGTTCGTTCAAAATACCTGTCCAGCTGAGCCTTAAACTTATTTAGGCTATCAACCTCCACCACAAGGGATGGCAGTCTGTTCCACCAACCAACCACCCGCTGGCTAAAGGCAAATTTCCGCACGTCTATCCTACATCTGTCTTTCCTCAATTTGAATTTATGCCCTCTCAGGTGATTTTTCTGAGCTAGAGGAAGAATCCCATCAGCATTGAGCATGCTTAAACCATTCAAGGCTTTATACACCTCTATCAGATCACCTCGTTGGTGCCTAGTCTCCAGACACTGTAATTTGCAAAACTTAAGCCTTTCTTCGTAAGAGCACCCCTTTGTTTCATTCACTAATCTTGTTGCCCTTCTCTGTACTCGTTCCAGCAGCTCTACATCCTTCTTGAAATGAGGCCTCCAGACCTGTATACAGTACTCTAGGTGTGGCCTGACCATTGCCTTATACAATGGAATAATCACCTCCTTATCCCTGCTGGAAAAATTCCTGTATATCATTGACAATACTCCATGAGCTACTCTTGCAGCCCGTCTGCACTGCTCAGAGAACTTCATATCTGCCTGCACAATCACCCCCAAGTCCCTTTCATTCTCTACCACTGTCAGTGTAGTACCACAGAGTTGATACGTTGCTCTGGGGTTGCTGTTTCCCATGTGTAGTACTTTACATTTGTCAATGTTAAACTTCATTTGCCACCTCTCAGCCCATCCGCTCAACCTTTCCAGATCCTGTTGCAGCAGCATAGTGTCAGTAGTGTCCTTGACAACCCTGCCAACCTTTGTATCATCTGCAAACTTGGACATTAAGCTTGATATACCATCATCAATATCATTTATAAATACAGAAAACAACAATGGACCCAACACTGAGCCCTGAGGGACTCCACTAATAACATCAGTCCATGATGAGCAGTGTCCATTGATTACCACTCTCTGTCTTCTCCCCCTCAACCACCCCTTTATCCATAGCAGCAATTTGCCTCCAATGTCACACTGCTCCAATTTGTGTGGCAGTCTTCCATGTGCAACAGTATCAAAAGCCTTTCTAAGATCCAAGTATATAATATCAAAGTTATTCCCTGCATCCAGCTCTTTTGTGACTGCATCACAGTATCCAATCAAGTTGGTCAGGCAAGACTTCCCCTTAACAAAACCATGCTGTGTCTGAGCTATAACTGAAGTCTTGTCTAAATGATCCTGCAGTGCTTCTTTAACCAGTGCCTCCATTAATTTTCCTGGAACAGAAGTTAAGCTCACAGGTCTATAATTACTTGTTTCAGCCTTTGATCCTCCTTTGTGAATTGGGGTCACATTTGCACATTTCCAGTCCATGGGTACCTCCCCTGAGTCCAAGGAAGCTCTCATAACTATGGCTAAGGGTTTGCTTACTTCCTTTGCTGCCTCCTTTAATATAACTGGATAGATCCCATCCACCCCGGGTGCCTTTCTTGTGTTTATCTTCAACAGTTTCTCCTCCACTTTACTCCCAGTTATTTCAAGATTCTGTAGCTTACTGCTAGAGTTGAATACACCTCTGGCATTCCCCTCACTGAATAACTCCTCATGTGTGAATGTCGATGCAAAATATTCATTTAGTTTGTTAGCTACCTGAGCAGGATCATCAACAGTTGACCCATCAATATCAAGTGGACCAATCTGATTCATCCCCTTCCTTCTAGAGTTTACATAAGTAAAGAACTCTTTGCTGTTTTTCTTTGCATCCCTTGCCAAGGATTTCTCGTAATCTGCCTTCGCCTGCCTAACCTCCTTTGTAACTTGGTTGCATATCAACTTGTATCTATCATAGGCTTCTGTGTCATGTGTTAATTTGTAAGTATCCCATGCATTTTTCTTCTCTGCCATATGCCTCATTAGTTCATCTGACATCCATTTTGGCCTAAACCTTGAACAATATTTCTTAGTTGGTATGTAAAGCCTAGTAGCTTCCAAGATAAGTTCTTTGAATGCTTCCCATTTTGAATTTGCTGTTGGTAACATCATCAGTTGGTCCCACTGTATAGAATTTAAATACTGTCTCAGTCCATCGTAGTCGCCTTTACGGAAGCAATAACCCTTCCCTTTACCTCTAATGGTAGTTTTGAATTGAATTACCCCTAATTCAATTATGCAAACGAGTCGCCCGTGGATCATTTTTTCAAAGATTTTACCGAGTCAACTGGAAAGGGAATTTGGCTGGCAACTAAAAGGACTGGAGGGATCTTTATCGGGTTTCAAAAAGGCCAAAACTGTGGCATGGTGCCAAGACGTAGGATAGATGTTTTCCAGAAATATCAATTATAAAATAACAGCAGCAGCTGCAATTGTTTGTTATCAAGGTGCTATAAAATGATGTAATATATTCCATCGTGCCCTGCTGCGTGCTGTTCTAATGGCTTGTAGAAGTTCCAAATACTGAAGAGGATGGTTATATGGTAAGATAGAGAGGTACGAAAGTTCATGGGTCGCTGTTCAGTGATGTTCTTGATTTTCTAAAATTCTGGGGAATAGCTTGATGCTGCTGAGACTTGAGCAAAGGTTTTGCCCAAGGCATTTGCTATACTCAGAGGAGTTCTTGCCCATTCCAGGAAAAGATTGTAGAAGGGATGGTCAGAAACTTTCCAGAGAGCTGTCTATTTTCCTTCCATATTAATTTGCAGTCAGTGTTTCTATTTATAGTGGATGCAAACCGAGTCCAGGAATCCTTCTTGGCTTGTTTTTGAATGAGACGCACTCTTGCCCTTAGTTTCTTATAGTTAATGAGATTAACTGTTGTTGGTGATCGTTGAAATAAATTCCACGCTTTATTTTTTTCCTCTCTTTGCTTTTGTGCATTCTTCATTCCACCAGTAGTTAAAATGGCGATGGGCCGTAGGATTTGTTAAAGGAATAGAGTTTTTAGCTACTGATAACAAGTGGAATGTAATATATTCCGTACTTCATCAATGGGCTCTAACTGTATAATTACGTCATCCAGGGTGATAGCCGACTGTTCTTTTGGTTTTTAGGAGCATTAGCAACTAAGGACATATTGCTCCGGGAATATGCGGTGGTCATTCCCTGACCTTTCCGGATCCTCTGTATTTGGTGGTCACGGGCTTGAACCCCGGTGATAGCCGAATGAAATTTGACCCAGTTGGCATGAGAGAATTTCCATTTCTGGCAGGGTTCGGCTAATGGTGGTTGTGCAGCGAGCATATTACAAATAATTAGGAAATGATCGCTGCCCATGAGATCATTCATGAGACCATTCCATGACTGAAAACAGTACCGGGAAGCATATTGAGAGGTCAGTTGCAGAAGTTTGTCCAGTTGGCAATTGTATGCGTGTAGGTTCACCTGTATTAAGAATGGTAAGATTTTGCCTGTCCAGAAAGGTTTCAATCAGTCGGCCATGTGTATCTAATTTAGAAGATCCCCATAAATCGTGGTGACCATTTAAATCCCCCCCCAACAGACAGACAGATGGGGGAAGGTAACTGCAGTAGAAAGTTTTCTAGTTCTTGGTAAGAGAAGGTATGATTTGGTGGAAGATAGATTGAAACTAGTGTTATCGCAATCTGATAATGAAACGTACAGCAACAGCTTCAGTTTCTGTTTGAAGAACAATTTGCTTCGCTGGGATCTGCAAGTTGATCAAGATGGCCACACCACCACATAATGTATTGCGATCTTTTTGATATATAGAGTAGTTCTTCATGGAAGTGGAAATTTGGGAAGTTAATAGGTTTCTTGCAAGCAGAAACACACTGGAGAGTAGCGATGAATAAGGTCATGGATATTGCTGCGAAGTCCTCTACAATTCCACCCTAAAATATAAGGCATTACTTGAGATGACTACAAGGAGCTGTATCCGACTGCTTTTTCAGTATGGCAGTTTTATGTCAGTCAGACTTCAGTTTGTCTTTTTTGGGAAATATAGGAATATATATATAGGAATATAAATATAGGAATATATATATATATATTTTAGAAATATATTACATATATTTCTAAAATCGGGTCTTCCTGGTTGGATGAGTAATTAGTATTCATGGAGGTGTCTTGGATATTTTTTTTGAATTGGAACTTTTACTATGTGATGCAGTAGCAATCACTGGTGGGGAAGGAGATGTCACTGGTATTGTAAGAGGAGTGTTACATGTCTGTTCTGAGTGCTTAGGGATATTGGACTGTTGCTGAGAGAGGACGCTCGAGCCCAGTTGGAGATTGATATGTTTGAGGGGATGGTAACATCAGTTTTGGTGGACACTGTTGTTTTTGTGTAATACTGGCATAGGTACATCTGGGCATAGTAGGAGCAATTATTTTCCTGGATTCTTGATAGCTTACCTTGTTCGAAACCTAATATTTAACATTTTTTTTCTCAATTTTCCATCTGTCACATGTTTTGCAATAGGCAGGATGGTTGCCTTTGCAGTTGTGACAAGTTTTCGCTGTCATCAAATATTCAGATTGAGTATGACCAGAAGATCCTCAGTTGGGACATACTGAGTTTCCTCTGCACATGTTATCTGAGAGTGGCCATACTTTTGGCACTTGTAACATCTCAAGGGATTGGGTACATAGGGACGAACACGGCAAAGTAGATAACCAGCTTTTACTGATGACAGTAGGTTTGGGGAATTAAACATAAGGATAATATTCTTAGTAGGTGTAAGGTTATTGTCCTTTTTAAAAATCATGATTCTTTTTGCTGCAATAACATTTTGATCTAGAAGCTCTTTAATTTTTCTTCCTCCGTCATGTTCGACAGATCCCAGCTGGATATAACACCCTTCGATGTATTTAGGGTGGCATGGAGAGATACTTTAACTGGTATCCCAGCAAAACTTGCTGGGATACCAGAATTAGTAACAGTTTCTCAGAATGGTTTTTTTTTTTTTTTTGGTAGTTGTTGGCGCATCGGCTTCTGTGGCCATAATGCACCTCCCAAGGTTTCTGCAGTACTTTGATCCAAGCCCGAGGTGGGATCCGAACCCGCAACCTTTGGGTTGCTAGGCAGGTACTTTACCCACCCGGCTAGCCCGGTCGGCTCTCAGAATATTTACGGTTTGCTGTTTCTAATAGATCTCCAGTTTGCAGCCTCTTCACAGTCTTAGGAGATCCTGCAATACCCTCCAGGTGTTTCTGGATGAGGAAAGGAGATAATTTTCCGAGAGATTGCTCTGAAAGTGAATGCAAAATTAGAAATGCAGGGCACTCTGTTGTTGGAGAATTTGTTTTCAAACTCTTGGGTTGTGATATATCATAATCAGTTTCAGTTTGTGGCTGAGAGCATGTCGGCTCTAAGGTGGAAACACATTTTGCTCCTTTTAGCTCTTGGCAGTTCAACTTTTCTGCCAAGTTTCCGGCCCTGCTACAGGGAGGCAGGAGCAGTGCCTGGTGTGACCAAGCGGAGGTTAGTAAAGATTAGTACTTAGGAAAGAAAAATATAAAATAAAGGTGGATTTCCTTCCCGACTCTACAAAAACTTTTTGGTAGAAGAGCTTCTATGAAATAAACAGTTTTTGAAAACACTGGAACTTAAAAAGAACTACTAGTCACTTTATGAAGATCACTTACTGAAAGATCGCACAGATAATCGCCTGGTCACAATTCACTTGGCAACTGGGGCCACACAATGTTGTACATGTGGGACAGTAAACAATTTTTCGGTGAGTATCCAACACTTGCTTTCTAAAGTTATTTGTGTGTTTACCCTTCCAATATTTCTCGTTTTGTTGCTGCACCCACTGAAATAAGATGCTGCTTGTTCGAGTGGATGGACACGATTCAAGGCTTTCAGAATAAGCTTGATTTGTGGATACAACACATTGCAGTTCAAGGATTATTTTGGGAAGAGAGCGTTGAAGATTTCGACTGGATTCGTGATCCATTTGTTGTGGATGCAAAATCTCTTTCGATGACTGTACAAGAGGAACCCAACAGATCTGAAGGTGGACAGAACATTGAGATTAAAACATCGTGAAGTGCAGTTGGACATATTTTGGTTGTCAATAAGGAAAGAATACCCGAATAGCTCCAAGTTGGCAATTAATGTGTTACCATTTTCGACTACATATTTGTGTGAAATGGCTGTTTGACCTTGACTGAAATTAAAACATCAAAGAGGGAGAGACTCAGATCCATTGATGAAGAAATGAGGCTTGCATTTCAACGATTCTGCCATGCATCAGCAGTCTGTGTTCAGCAAAGCAAGTAGGCACAAGTATCACATTGAAGGTATGCATAGGTTATTTGATATAGATTTTTATCTAATAGTAATAGATTTTTATCTAATACTAATAGATTTTTTTTTTTTTGGCTTTGCTTTTGGAGTGATTTAGGGTTCATAAAATGGTAATATATGCATGAGCCAATTTCTGTTCGATTGTTGGAACAATAATAATTGATTCTATTGTGACTTATAGCATATTTATTATTATTATTATTATTATTATCATTATTATTATCTGTTAATTGCTCTGCTCTAGAGCCACCCCCTGGACAGCAGTAAGCTGGGGGGGGGGTGATTATTACATTCACAGGTTAAGGCAGGGACATGTGTCTGGGGTTACATGGAGCCACACGTGTGCTTAACCTGAAAGGAATAGTATTTACAGAAATCTTTAATTACATACTTGAAAATCGTGGAATACCACAGTATCCCAAACTAAGCAAGATAATATTTGATCAAAAATGCTGGATAAAACGTGAAGTATATGTACAAAAAGGTATTTCCTTGGTTGAGGCAGTCCATATTTTCCTTCTGGTGGTGTCCCTGAGTCATAACAGTTGATTTAAGTATGTGTCCATTAGCTTCTGGCGTCTGTAGGTGTGCTGCTGGCACAATTTATCGAGGTCAATGGCTAGACTGTTTATAAAATCAACTATGTTTCCTGGGCACATGTGTCTCAGGCCTTTGAGATTGCTGAAACTCAGCAGGAGCCCTGTGTCCAGTTGACGTCAGGCAATTTGGGGAGTTTTTATTAGGTCACTGATATCAGGGGTGTCAAGTCGTTCTGTGATTAGTCTGGCCAGTGTAAGAAGGTATTCTTACACTGATATTATTGTGTGACTTCTTTCAGGTGAATAACATTTGGGCTGTCTTTGCTCGGTAAATCTGTAAACCAATCGAGGCCAGAAATTGTTCAAGTTGATGGATTTTTTATTTGTCTGCAGAGTAGTGATAAGAACCTACTTTTTGTTACAGAATGTAATGTAAAATTTCAGGTCACGAGCATATGACTGGAAATTAGTTTGGGATGCCAGGAAGGGCTCTAGCACTACGGCAAATAGGGTTGATGATAGGACTCTCCCTTGTGGGATACCCCTATTAGTAGTGCATGTTGTCCAGAAACTATGATGTGATATAATGAGATGTCTATACTCTAGGATTGATTTAATTATGCTGAGAGTATTTCCTGTAATGCTGGAGAATGGTGATTAGAGCTGTTATATTTATTTTATCATAGGCTGCTTTAATATAAAAAAAATAACATCTAGCTGTGTCCTGTCATTGAGGGCTTTATGGATTCTGATAAGGGTGTCCATGAGGTACTATTTGTAGATTTCCCCTTAATCACGGTATGGAGGCCGATGATTGAAACAGTGGTCTGCAATGGAGGACTGAATTTCTTTTGCAAATATCTTAAGGAACCACAGCTGATGGCAATAGGCCTGAAATCTTGTGCCCACTTGGGATCTCTGCATTTAGGGATTGGATAACAGTGCCGTAAACTATGCTTTTTGGGGGATTAACATTTTGATGTGCTGTGCCACAGATAACTTACGGTGTGCCACAATGAGAAAAAAGTTGCAGAACACCGTCCTAGACAGTTCCATATCTTATTATAATCAGAATTATATACAAGTCTGCTCTTTTGACAAATTTGCTCATGTAAATGTCTTTGTAAGATATAAAACCCTGAAGTATCAGTCCACACATAACCAACCTATGCCCACCCTTCATTTTTAGGAGCATTAAAGCCCATAAATAAGACCTCCTAGCTTGTCCAATAGTGAAAAACACCATTTAGAGCAAGTTCACTGTGAAATAATTGGCAGCTATTCTATCCAAAAGTATTGACCTCAACTGCACTAAAAATTTCTTAGGACTTTTTTGCTCCTCCTAAGGAAGCTAACACTTTTTAATAGAAATGGGGCTATTAAAAAGCCTTTTTTTTGCTGAAACTACAAAAATAGTTTTAATTTAGAGAAAAATATAAATTTTTTCCCTCTTATATTAATATAAATAATCATAATTTAAATGCAAATAGGCTTACAAATTTAAATAGGAACAGGTTTTTAAACTACTATAAAATATTTATATAATATTTAAATAAAAGTAAAACAGAATTTTGAAATTAAAATATTTCATGTTAACTTCCTGTGTATTTCCATGAAACAACGATAAACAATTTTTTTTAACAAACCTGAAATTTAAACCAGAATGAATAAATGGACTTAGTGTTGCTACATATAAAAAGCTAGTATTGAGAAACTGTAGATGTGGTGAGGATAACCATTAAATGCCAAGCAGGTGCATTGGTGTTGGTTTGCAACTGGGGGGGGGGGGGGGTAGTAAAACCCCTATATTGTTAAAATAATGAATGGTACTATAAAGTATATCATTTTAAATTATTTTTTGCCTTTTTTTTTCCTTCCCAAAAACTAAAAGGTGTGCACCAACATGCCTGCCAGATTTGTCAGTTAAACCTCAAAAATTTAAATGAAAGTAGACTTCATATTGTTAATTCAAAAGTTACAGACTACTTGAATTTAGTTTTGTGTGATTTAATTAATTAATGTTTTCTCTCCACTATTTCTTGATGAGTAACCACATAACAACCTTTTCCCAAAATATTAGCTAATACTGATTTCCTATTTTAAAAGATTCTGTTGTTGTCAAATTGTAGAGGTGTATATAATTTAAATAATTTTTATCTTATCTTCCTTCATGGATTAGGCGATCTGCCTGTTCCGATCTCGAAGAGGTCTGCCCATCTTTTCTTTGGTCTTCCTCTGTCTCTTTTTCCTTTTGCTCTATATGTGTAAGCTAATTTATGGAATCTATTATCTTCCATTCTTTCTACATGTCCTTTCCATTTTTGTCTATATTCTATAATTTTTCCATTAATTGAGTAAATCTTTAATTCCTTTCTAATATTTACGCTTGGTATTTTGTCTAATTTTGTACATCCTTTAACATATCTTAAAAATTTCATTTCTGAAGCTTGTATTCTATTAATGTCTCTTTGTTTCGGTATCCATGTTTCAGAACCATAAAGAAGTGTTGGTATTGCCATTACTTTGTAAAATTTCAATTGTTTCTTTCCTTGTTTTCTTAACTAGAGTTCTTTTTATTGTTCTACATATATTTTGAAATTTTGCCAATTTCTGGTTCATATCTTCTTCGATATCATATGTTATATCACATCCTAGATATTTAAAATGTTTTACTTGTTCTAATATTTTATTGTCTATAACTATTTTTGTTCTCACCCTATTTTTCCCCTTAAAAGCCATTGTTCTAGTTTTCATTGTTGATATTTTAACTTTATATTCTTCTGTTATTTGGTTTAATTTAAATAATGCTTTGTAAATTATCTTCACTATCTTGAATAATTACTTGATCATCTGCAAATAACAGTATATTAATCCTATTCTTTGTATTTAGATATATACCTGTATTAATTTCTTCTTGCCATTTACATATCATATTCTCGATATATATGCTAAACGTTGGTGACATGCTACATCCCTGTCTAACTCCTTGATTTATTATACTTTCTTCTGTTAATTTATTACCTGTATCTATTACTATTTTTGTTCCTTGATATAAACTCTGTATTATTTTTGTAAGATGCTTTGGGTATCCTTTATTACTCGATATGTCCCATAGTTTTTGTCTGTTTACTCGAACAAATGCTTTTTCATAATCTATACATGCTAAATGCGTTTCTAAATTAAACTCTTTTCGTTTTTCCTTTATTTGTTTTAATATAAATATATTATATGTACATGATCTTCCTTTTCTGAATCCTGCCTGTTCTTCTATTAATATTTCATCAGAGATAATTTTAATTCTATTATTTATTATTTTGCTATACATTTTATATACTGTATTTAGTATGCTAATCCCTCTATCATTCTTTGTATCATTTCTATTTCCTTTTTTAAATATTGAAATAACTTTTTTCTATCTTCCATTCTTCTGGTATTTTATATTGTTCCCAACATTTATTAAATAAATTTAGTATCCTGTCTTTTAAAAAACTTCCTCCATACTTGATCAGTTCTGCATTTATACCATCCATTCCTATTGCTTTCCTAATTTTTGTAGCTTTCAATGCCTATTCCAATTCTTCTTTCGTTATCGGATCTATGTCGCTAACTGTATCTCCTCTGTTTGATATGTTGGGTCTTTCCACAATTCTTCATAATGTTTTTCCATTGTTCTTCCTTTATTATATTTATTCTTGAAGAGTCTTTCTCTGTGCTATTCAAGTGTTTCATCATTTTATATGCCAAATTTTGTCTTCCACGAACATCATGTTCTATTGTGCTTATAAATCTATTCCATGACTCTGCTTTAGCCTTCCTTATTATATCTTTAGTTTTATTGCATTCTTGTTTATATATTTCTTCATTCGCACTTGTACTGTTTTGTATATATTTAAGATATTTATCTTGTACTGCTTTAGCTATTTCTTCATTCCATATCTTTATCCCCCTCTTCTTATAGTTTTTCCTGAATTGTCCTAGTGTCTCTTTTGCTATCTTTTGAATTATATTTCGTATATTATTCCATTCTTCTTCTATTTGTTCTCTCTCCGATGTTTTACTTATTTCATCTTTAATCCTTTTTTTATATAAATTTTGTATACTTTCTTCTTGAAGTAGATATACCGTATTTTCCGGCTTATAAGACGCGGTTTTTTTTGCGAAGAAATACTCGAAAAATCACCCTGCGTCTTATATGGTCAATGTCAGATAGGCCTAAAGACTACCGGCAATGCATTTTTGACGACGCAGTGCCGGTAAACTGAGTTCTGAAAACTTCCCTTTGAAATTCACACCAATTTTACTTAAGATTTATCTGTTGAAATATATTTTTAACAATTACCAGTGGTTACAAGCTATGGCAACAATACATACCAGTAATCTTTTTTTCGTGGAAAATTTGTTGAATTCTGCGTGATATGACTCTCACAATCAGACGTAAGTAAAAACTTGTTTCATTTTCCCATGTGTTTGCTTCCTCTATAATATGATCTCACGCTTTTATGGTATTCCTCTATGATCTCGCGCTTTTATGGTATGGCGGGCTAATTAGACTGGATCGGGATTTTTCAATTCCAAGTGTCTTTTACGAAGAGAAAGTGACGCCCGTATTTGTCTTAGGGCGAGTAAGAATTTCTGTTACGTTACTTCTGTCTGCTTTTTTTCAGAAACAAACATTTCATTATTGGTTGAACATTTACCCAAGCGTATATCATTATTTTGAGAAAAATATATTACCGTATTTAATTTTATTATTATTATTTTCTCCAAAATATTATTTTTATTATTTTGGAGAAATATTTATTTTTTTATTTTTTTCCCCAAAATATGTGGCCAAAACTAGGGTGCGTCTTGTATGCCCGTGTGTCTTATAAGCAGGAAATTACGGTACTTTATAACTCCTCCTTCCCTTGTTTAATAGCTTTTCTCTTCTTCCATTTAGCACATAACTCTATTTTTGAAGCCACTAAAAAATTATCTGAATTAATATCATATCCTCTAAACACCCTAGTATCTCGACATGTATATTTATGTATATCACGTTTTCTAAAAAATGTATTTGTTATCTTTAAATTATTAAATGTTGCAAAATCTCTTAATTTATATCCATTTCCATTTACTTTATTTTCTCCATAACATCCCATAATATTTTTTATTGGCTTATTCCCTACCTGAGCATTATAATCTCCCAAAATAACTACATGGTCCTTTTTTATATTATTATCTAGTTCTTTTTGTAACTCTAAATAAAATTTATCTGTTTCTTCCTCTTTTCCATCTTCTGAAGCATAAATTCCAATTATACATAAATAATCTCTGTCTAATTTAAATCTTACTGTTATTATTCTATTATTTATAAATGTGTAGCTTTGTATTTTGGTTTTCCATTTCCGATCTATTAATATTGATACCCCCCCCCTAGCTCTTTCCTTTTTATCCACTCCACTGTATATCATTGTATAAGAATCATAATCTTCCGTACCTTTTATTAATTTTTTATTAATATTAATAATTTTTATTATAAAGTAAAATTCTGTTACAATGAACTTCTTGGAGGTGTAAGAATCATTTCATTGCACTGAAATTTTGTTCTAATGAATATCACTTAAAATTATTTCAAAAGAAAACATTATTTGTTCAAATAAATTCTGCAACACTTTTTTAATATAAAAAAGTAGCAATTTCTGTTTTATTTTACTTAAATACTGACTTTAAAATCAATAATGAATAAATAAAATGAAAATATGCACTACAAAAGTAAAAACACTTTTTCAGAGATCAGTTTTGAAAGCATAGTATAAAACATACTGTGTAACAAAGAATTTTAATAATCCACATTTTCATAAATCTAGTACAGCCAATTTTTTACTTTATTATTTAACTTCCCCCCCCATCCATGCATTAACAGTAAAATTCAACTTCAGTGCAATGGAAAATGTGTGGAGTCAGACTGCACTGAGTTAAATTAGATTTCTACTTCTATGACTTCTTTTTTTTTTTTTTTTTTTTTTTTTATTGCTGACAAACAAGCAAACTATTTTCTTATATTTTGAGATTTTTTTGGGGGGGAGGGGGAGTGATGATATTCCATACCAACTGAATTTGAGCATAATCATTCAAAGTGTGGAAAACTCAATATGATGTTTAATTTAATATGATTGTTTACTTGGATTTCAGCAAAGCATTTGACTGTCCTGCATGAGAGGTTAACTGTACAAGCTGGAACATTGGAATCACAGGAAAAAATCTTTGATGAATCAGTGTGGCTGCAGGGTAGAAGGCAGAGGGTTGTGATTAATGGTTACTCTTCAGATTGGAAGCATACTGACTCAAGTAAAAGCAACCCCAAAATGACTTACACATTTGGTGGGGATGAATTAAGAAGAGTAGATGAAGAAAGAGATTTAGGAGTTATGATATGTTTGAACATGTTCACCAAGCAGTATGGATAAGCAGGAAGGAAGGGCCATCGTGTCCTATCAATGATTTATTGTACATTTGCTTATAGAGACAGAAATGTTATACTCCCACTGTATAAGGCAACTCTAAGACTGTATTCAGGTAGGAGACTGCACCTAAAGAAAGACATCAAGTTCCATGTAAGGGTCCAAAGACAGGCAAATGCACCTGGTGAAATCAGCAAAGGGACATCTATATGAAGAAAGACTTTAAATATGTGGGCTGCAGACTTTAGTAACCAGGCACCTTAGAGGAGACCTAATTGAGTGTGCATTATGGCCACAGAAGCTGATGCACCAACAACTAACAACAACAAACCTAATTGAGGTTTACAAAGCTCTTAAAGGAGAAAGTTAAATGAATGAGGGGGAAAATTTTCACTGTTAAGTGATTCCAGAACTAGGGACCATAAATTCAAGTTATAGGGGAAGAGCTAAAATTATTTTAGCCAGCAAGCTGATTATTGGAATAAGTCGCTTCGCTGGGTAGTTGAGGCTGACAGCTTGGAAAAACACAAAAGACAGTTGGATAGGTCCTATGTGAGGATGAAGTCAAATGGGTAATTTATTTAATTTCACTTATCTATTATTATTTTTTAGCTGATGCAGCAAAAGCCTCAGGCTTCCTTGCACCATATGACTAATACAAATACAAATATAAAACTTATTAAACAGATTCCTTTTGTTGCATATTTTAAAACATTTCCTTTCCTCTGACTGATTCTTCACACAGCTGTATTTACAATATGAGGGTCACTTATAATTAAAACCCAGTACATCTCAGGCTTTGGTGGGTTTTGGAAGTAATTCAGTGTATTGAATATTTCAATATTTCAGCAGAATTATTTTGCTCAAATTAGATCTACAAAGCATTGTTAACAAGGGAAGTCAGCTGGGTCTTGGAAATCAATCACCCACTGGCTGTGGAAGTTGGCCTTCAGCCAGTGGGTAATTGATTGTTGGAACAAAAAACTTTATCTGCTATTTTTGTGGAAGTGAGTTTGAATAAATTCAAGGAAGAACCAGATGAACTATTGGAAGGGTCGAACACTTGTGGGATCCCCCCCCAGTGCTGTGTAAGCTTTTTTCCTTGCGTCATTTGCCACTATTAATACTTTCACTAAAGCAGTATTCATTGTTAATGGGATTTTACTGTATACTATTCTTGAATGACGGCAATGTTATAAACTAAGAGAATTTGTTCAAATTTGCATTAAATAAAAATATTGTATGAAATGTGCAATTAATAAAGATAATGTGTCAGATTTATGCAACCTTCCACTTCACGTAAATATAAAGGTTTATCAGATGAAAACAGATCATTACTGATCATATTACAAACCTTGCTATCGTTTGTGTAACCATCCTTGTAGCAAAGATGAGAATTATCAGTCTGTTTTAACCCCTTCATGGATTATCCCGAGATATCTCATTTTTAGTTTTAAAAGTTATTTGGAACTACACAAAATATCTCGGGATAAAAGCAAACAATAATACCTCCAAATTTAGGACTGAAACATATTTCTTCGGGCAGTTATCTGGTTAATTTTGCATTAGCCAGATAAATCCTGAGATTTCTTGGGATTTTCTTATGCCTGGCAGCAGATGACTGGCTTTCATTTTACTTACATTGTACAGTAATGTCAGAACAGTAGCACGCATTCCTATGTGCCGTCAGTAAGCAAAATAAAGTCTGCCGTCCTAAATGCTGAATACTGATAAGCGTTAACCAATCAGAAAACAATATCGAAAAATATTTCGATGCCCTCTTGAACTGCCCACCCGTCAGAATGTAGTTACTTCACGATTATTGCTTGTGGCGGGAGGTTACTGCTTGTGTGTTCCACTTGATTTTTTCAATTTATTTATATAATGAATAGTGAAGAAGAGATTAGTGACAATTCATATAGTGAATTGGAAACTTCCGATGAATTTGTTTCAGGTTTTTATTCAGATGAAGATGGTGGTGATGTCAGTATTTTAGATGCTAGACAGTGGTGCGAAATTGCACGATCTAGTGTGCTCTGAGACTAATAAATTTTCAGAACAAAGCTCGTGATTCTGGTTGGACTCCAGTGATGCATGCTGAATTGAGAGTATTTTTTGATCTGGAAATGCTGCAAGGTATTGTGAAAAAGTCTGAAGAATATATGCACTGGTCAAAAAAAGCCATTATTTGAGACACCAGTGTTTGGAACTACGATGGCTCTTAGGCATTATAAAAGATAAAAGAATATCTTCATTTCTCAGATAATGAGTCATATTATGCTAATACACATCCA
Organism: Mastigoproctus giganteus; assembly: GCF_048544385.1. NCBI lineage: Eukaryota > Metazoa > Arthropoda > Arachnida > Uropygi > Thelyphonidae > Mastigoproctus > Mastigoproctus giganteus. Next base: position 168,768,946 of record NC_143584.1, on the reverse strand, counting down.
AATCCAAAACTAAACAAGATTTATGATATCTATTTGCTTCTCAGAAAATAAATTTAGAAGTCTCTATGTTCCTAAAAGAGACATAACAACAGATGAAAGCTTGATGCTGTACAAAGGAAGACTGGTTGGGTGCAGTACATGCCATTGAAGCACTCAAGGTTTGTCACAAAGTATTATATGCTGTGTGAATCTGAAAGTGGCTATGTTTGGACTTTCATAATATATGTGGGAAAAGGCACAGAAATGGATCCAGACTTTATTGGTCTCCCAATGTTTACACAAGTGGTTTTGACTCTCATAAAGCCTCTGTTTGGAAAAGGACATTGCCTCACAGTTGACAATTATCATACCAGTCCCCAATTAGCTGATATTCTCATCACAAAGAAAAACTGATGTTTATGGTATAGTGAGACTAAACAGAAAGGAAATGCCTGAAATTCTGAAGAAGGAAAAGCTGAAAAGGCAAGAGGCTGCTGCTTTTCAAAGAGAGAAAGCCATGGCCTTACGTTGGAAAGATAAAAAAAGATGTAGTGTTGTTATCTGCAGTCCATAATCCTTCTCAGGAAGAAATAGAAACTTGAACATGAGTAGTGAAGAGACCCAAAGTAGTTTGTGACTATAACTTTTCCATGGGAGGTGTAGATAAAGTTGACCAGCATTTGGCAAACTATCCCCTGCCCAGGAAATGGATTAAAAAATACTACAGGATGGTTTCTTTCACCTAATGGACCTAGCTGTGTGGAATTCATTTCTACTGTATAAAGCCACAATTTCAGATTGCCAAAAAGCTCTTTCACCCTTGAATTTCAGATTGGACCTGATTGATGAAATTATCAAGAAATATCACCTGAAAATTCCACCAGTTAGAAAGGGAAGACAGTCCTCAACATCCCACCCAACTCACTATTCACCAGTGACATCCCACCAACTGAGAAGAAGTAGTTTCCAACTAGAACATGTCGGGTATGCTCCAAAAAGCGGAACAGAGATAGCAAGAAAATTGGAAAGGAGACACTACATGTGTGAAACATGTGAATTTGGCCTTTGCATCACTTTTTGCTTCGAGACCTACCACACCAAGTAAAATTACTGTTTGCTTTTCATTAAATGCCTTTTTTTATGGAATTCAATTTTGTCTTTCAGGGAATAAAGTAAGTTTGCATTTTTTTGTGTTTTTCTGTTCCTTTCTTTTAGCTCAAGCACTAATTTATAAAAAAAATCTGTATAATTTGGACACTTTTTGGCATACCAACGATAACTTGGCATAGCCAAAATGGGTTAATTACTTCCATGTATTTTCTATTAAAAATTTATAAAAAACACAAAAAACTATACAATAAGTATTCGCATGATGCATACTTTTAATCTGTAAAATGAAAAAAGTCAATCTGTTATGGCACATTTTCAGGGAAAAAAAAATGTTTCGGGAAGGGGTTAAATCACACTCACTGATCATAATGCTGCATAACACTATACATGCATCGAACCAGACATGATGGTACGTTGCTTATACTTGTTCTAGTTTTATTTGCAATAACCACAATTTTATTTTTAATGCTAGTCTTAACACATATAACATAATACACAAACTATGTGTAAGGGTAAATAAACACAAATAAATAAAAGTTACACACTCATATCAACAACAGTACTTACAGATTGTAACTGTCAAATGGAATGAATTTAATCCCAATTCTTATAAAATTATTGAAAAATATTTTTAGTATGATAATAAAAAAAAAAAAAAAAAAAAAATAGAAATAAATCTTTAAATATATGATTTAATTCAAACTACCTGTAAATGATGAATATAATTTTCATTAAATAAACACTAAATATCAATACTATATGGACTGAAAAACTGCATTTTTATTGTATCGACCCCCCCCCCCCCCCCAATATTGATCATTTACTAGTTCTAAGTTGATATATATTAAACAAAACAGAGTTGATATTTCAAGGAACACAAATAAGTTATGATATATCAGTATCATAAATGGGGAATAAATTTTCATTTATTTATTACAATAGAAATTTTTCAAATATAATTTAATTAATCCAAATATCCTTTTTTTAAAAATCTAAGTTGTTTATCTGGTGAATAACCATTTTAAAACAGCATTAACCTTTTCTGGAGTGTGTGTGTGTATATATATATATATATGTTTTTTTTTCAAGGTTGTTTCGTATACAATTCAAATAATGGATCTGTTATTTTGAATCTTCTAGTATGTGCTGCAATCTTTTATTTGCGTTTCCAACTAATAGCAGACAGTTTTAATAAATAGCAATACAAAAATAGATTTTTAAATTGGAGGAGAAGATGCACCTGTCCACCATAGTTGTCTGATTCTCTATGCTGATTCTAAAACAGCTGAAATTCTTTTGAATTAAGATTGAAAAGTCGAGAAACTGAATAAATGATACATAAATAGATGAAAAAGACAGTACTATATTACATAAAAAAAGAACAATAAGTTTTTTTTATGAATTTTTCTACAATTTTTTTTTTCCATTTTTTAAAATTCAAGTAGGATTTTTGACAATAATCTCGCTCAGGATCCGTACTCTTTCAGTGACTCAATTCTGGAAAGGGTTAAGCTATACTGACTTCATAAATAATTTATAAAAATGTTAAAACAACATATATATATATATATATATATATATTTTTTTTTTTTTTTTTGATGATTTTAATTATTTATTGATACATTTCCCATAGTTTTGAATCATAAATTAAAGATATGAGGAGATCCAATATTAGATAGGAAGTTTTTTAACATTTTTTTAACAATTACTGACTTAAATGAATCAATACCTATACTATAAATGTAGGTTAGTGTCTAAATTTTGATGTGATGTAGTAATATTTAGATTTTTCAAACTTTTTGAAGTAATAGTTGCTTTCATATAATTAAGCTTGTTAGCCATGCACAGAAAAATAAATTAAGAATTAATAATATTATCTGTTGATTAATAATGCATAATGCAATACAGATGTGTAAAAAACTAGTTTTAATGAGTGAAATCAGTTCATTAAGGGGAGAGAGAGAGAAATGATTGATATGTGGATAAAGAATGGAAAAAATAAGTCTGAGCTATTAAAAGCCTTCAACTATGATTAATTTAATTAAGGAATAAATAAACTTGAGTTGGGAGCATATTTTCAAAATATCAAGCAAAGGGGCAGAAGCCAAGGTTGACTCAAAGGGTCAGAACATTTTGGAGATAAACATCACCAAAATTACTAATATTAATTAATTATCAGCAACTAGAAACAGTTTGATATAATGATTTATGTAGCTACTTTGGATCCAAAATTCAAACAGCCCTTTCTGCAATAAGAAATACAAAATCTGAAAAATTTAATGTTAAACAAATTGATAAATTTAATACTGACATGAATTTCAACATTTTCCCAACAATTTGTAATTACATTTTAGTGTAAAACTTAAGTGGTTCAATCAAATGCAAAATTAAAAAAAAAAAAAAAAAAGTGTTAGAAAAATTTCTTATTACATTTGTCATAGAAATTAGAAATTTGGAATTAAGTATTTATTAATAATAATGAAGGGAAATACCTCTTGAAATAACATAGCTCTCATGTAATTAAAATGTTATTTTAAAACCAAAATTAATATAGAAGTATTTTGATAATTTTAATTAAAATTGTATGACAAATGCAAACAGAATCAGTTCGACTGAACAGATATTTATTATATTTTTTAAAAACTAAATATACTCATTAAACAACCTCTTAATTTATTAAATAAAATTAAAATACAAAGATGCCTAGTGCTTTACACATTCAAAATCTTTAATGAATGAAATAATGGCCCAGCAATCTGACAAGGATAGCTGTTGGAACCACTGTGATAAGAAAGGTAATTACATATTTTCAACATAACAGCATTTCCTTATCCTAAAAGGCATAGGAGGGAAGGAGTAACAGTGCAAGATAAAGAACAGGGATGGATAGTGAAATAAATTAATGCTGTTCTGCTTCTTAGACATATAACTCACATACAATTCTATCAAAATCTAATAAAATGCCCTTAAACAGAGTAGCGCAACCATAGCACCACATTAATAACAACGACATATGGCAACAGCTTTAAAGACAAACATGGTACTTATGATTTTAATGCACATGTTCAACATATAGAATGAGGGAAAAAAAATGTAGCAAAAAAAAATCTATAAAACCTGCTCATAACTAAACTGGTTGCTTTTTTTTTTTTTCCTTTTTTTTTTATCCCAGTTCACACAAATTTCACAATTAAGGTGGAAAGGATAAGCATATACAGAGAAACTTACTATACCAGGCAGATCTTTAACTCCAAAATTATTACGTAAGTAATCAATAAAATCAAAATAATCAGTAAAAGGAAAAGGAATTTGATTCTGATTTCAAAGTATTATTAAAGAAATCAACAAGTGACAATTTATAGACATTTTACAAATAAAAATTATACTATGCAATTTCAAAATAACAATGCTAAATATTTATGCAAGAAGAGATATTCAAGATTCATTTCAATAAATATATATTTCAATGATTATTCTTGAGAATATTTTTGCACAAAGATAGTATCAGCTGGGAATATATGTAATGCCAATGTGAAAACTGTTATACAGTAAGGGTCAGTTGAAATGCAAAGTGCCAGCAGTAAAGATTCCTTTTGCTTTTACTCATGACTGAAAAATGTCAGTTTGCATTATTTACACAATGATATTTGTGGGCAGTTTAGTTCCACACCATTACCTACACTTTAAAAATGCAATGGTCTTACTTCAATAGATATAGCCCTACAGACAGAAAAGTTAACCTCTTCAGTGTCAAGAATTTGAAATTTGCTTAAAACTGACTTGAAGCATTTTTGACAAATATATATAAAGATGAAAATATTGAATATTAAAAAAACATTATCACCATAAGAACAATGCATTACCTATAAATTTTGCTCATTCTACCTAGAAAATTTTAGCCTTAAATATTTTCAGCATCTATTCTTTTTTCTTTCTTTTTGGTAATCATTCAAAAGTATTTTTTCCTCAATCCATTATTTAATTTTTTGATTTTGTAAACTACTCTATATATTTCTTATCTTTTCTCTTTTGCAAAATATTTTAACGTAAAAAAAAACAAAACAAAACAAAACAAGGAAAAGATTTTTGCTAGTAAATATAAAAAAAATAAAAATAAATAATTTATCACCATTTTGATTTATTCTATCCTCATAACCTAGCAATATCATGACTGGTTAAGTGTCCAAAACATAAGATTAAGATAACCGTAAAAATGTGATGTTTTATTCTGCTAATCACTCTGTTATTTAATGTGTAGTTTTCTTTTTGTTTTATTTGAAACCAATTTTTTTTATATCTAAAGTAAGTTGGTATGTTTAAAATAAGCTTATTAATCAATAAGTTGGTTAACATGACCCAGAACAAAATGAAAATTAATGGATAATGAAGAAAGTTAAATATTTATAGCAAAAGGTTGAAAACACCATACAAAACAAATATGGGCATTGGAGTTAAGCTTACACTATTCTCTAAACTGAACCTTTTAAAATAACCGGAAGGGGTATATACAGGGTATCACAAAAAAGATTCATCATATTTCAAAAATTAATAGGTGGATACTACAGAAGGTAGTAAGTATCCTTCAATTTATTCCATGTAAAGAATAACACATTTTATTTTTTGTAAGCCTTTAGATGCAAGTTTTGCAGAAATTGCCAGTGCTTGAATACAAACAAGATTTACCTATCTTCACATTACATAACACTGTTACTATCAACTATTTCAACAAACTGCTTTTCTTAGATGACAGCACATTCCATACTACTGACTATGTTAAAAAACATACCTGCTAAGTACAGAACTTGAAAGTCTGTGTTTTTATTATTATTTTTTTTTGAGAAAATAAGAAAAGGCTGGTTTGAAGGTCAAGGAATGGTGCACCACAACAAAAGATTAGATTCTAGGGACTTTTTTTGTAGAGCCAACCATCACTATATTCAGTTGCCTATACATCAAGCTGTTGGATACAGTTTTGCAACACAATGGCTTAACCATGTTGGTGTGTACATTTCCATTTTTGGACAAAGTGTCTTTCAGTAGGTTGACGTAGCTGAGTGATCAAGCAAGAGAGTGCATAGATGCTTGAGTGGACCATGGTTTAAGTCCATATAACTGCTAAATACTGTTAATGATTCTATTCAATTGTTGAAATGATTAACTATAAACTTCTCTGACCTAGTGGTCATGGCAAAGTATAAACAGAATATACATTTGGGGCCCGATGTAGCCAAGTTATTGTTGTTGTTATTTGGTTTTTAGGAGCATTAGCAACTAAGGCCATATTGCTCCGGGGATATGTGGTGGTCATTCCCTGACCTTTCCGCATCCTCCGTATTTGGTGGTCACGGGCTTGAACCCCAGTCTAATCAAGAAGAGTGAGCTATGCACTGCTGCTCCTCTCCACCTGGCTACAGAGGTGCCAATGTAGCCAAGTGGTTAAGTGCGAGGGAGCATTAGTACACAAGTTTCATGGACTGTAGTTCAAGCTTGTTAGATGGCTAAATGCCAATTGATGGCAAAATTACCAATTGTACTCATCAAAATGATTAATTGGCAACTCCTCTGATCTAGTGGTCATATCAAAGTATAAACTTTTTTCTTTTTTTTTTTAACCCATTTCATAGTCACTACCCTCATCTGATATCATAACCATGGACTTTCTTCTGGGTATAGAAAAGATAAAGTATGCATTTAATTGATCAAGGTCCTGGATAAAATGTACAGAAAAATAGCTATTCATGCTGTGAAAAAGAAAATAATAATAAAATACAAGGCAATTTTATTTTGAAATACAAGATTATAAAGTGCTTAACTTGTTAAAAAATCACACTTCTGTCAAAAAGTTTAAGGTGAACAGCTACAATTTAAACAGTAACTTATTAATTTCGACCCCTTTAATTCTTCAGTGCTTTTTTTTTTTTTTTTTTTGGGTGTACACATGAACCAAAAAAAAATAAATAAATAAATAAAAATGATAATCCTTTATTGGAAATATAGGATTATTATCACATTTGTCATACCTATTCTCTTTCTCTTCATTTACTTTAAAGTAAACATAATACAAAAAAAAGTATAAAAAAAAAAAATTGGTTTATGGCTTCTCAACTAAAGAAACAAAAAGTAATGTGGACAATAATACAGTAAAAAGAATTTGTAAATGACATACACAGAACCAGCGACGATATGAAAATTGAAGTGGCTACTGTTAAGAGCGTTACAGACGATTTGAGGGCAAGTGAAACAAGAACACAATATTGGATATGTTTTAATTAAAGATTTCTATTATAAAAAAAGTAAACACTTCCAGACGTTCACGAAACACTATGCATGAGACATTAAATTCTCAAATATCATATCAAATAAACTAAAACACAAGGGACTTACGAAAAAATACATTTCAATCATGTTTTCTGGAGGGGCACAACTGTTAAAATGCCCTCTCCATGCAAAAAAAAAAAAAAAAAAAAAAAGTAAGTGTCATCTGGTTTGCAAAGACAAATTCAGGCAAAATGACTTTTATATACAAAAAAAGGACCCATTAAAATGTAAGCCAATTCATAACTGCTATAAGCAAAGGCTGCCCTAACAAGGAAACTAACCTTGGTTGCTCTATGTTACTAGAGAATAAGCTTAAGTACATTTACAAATAACAGTCTGACATTTGCCAGAACCATTCCTTTGAAAACCCACAGGCTGTAATTTGTACAGATGTTAAAAACCAAACAACAGACACAAGGGTATGTGATACTCACACAAGAATGATGAGTTTTGTGTCAACAGAAACTGGAAAGAATACAAGAAACAGCACCGTATTCAGCAGTCATGGGCTTGAACCCAGGTCACTCAAGGCACGTGTAATTTTTACACCTGCGTGCCTGACCACTCAGCTACCGTGGCCTACAGAAACTGGGAGATGATGATATGGCAGCACAGTTTATTTTCAGTGAGGAAGCCACTTTTGGCAATAAAGTCAAATGCCACAACATTTGGGGACTGAAAATCCTCACCAAGTCACTGATAATGAACGGGACTCGCCAAAAATAAATGTATTTCACAAAATTTATGCCCTCCTTCTTTTTTATGGAGAGGATGATACCTGTCATTTTGAATAACTGGTTTATGCATCATTTGAGCTGCTGATTTCATCCTTCAGCAAGAAAGTGCACCTCCTCACTTGTGAAGATGATAATGCAGAGCTTCCAGCTCCTTATAGGTCTTCAGACCTAATATTATGTGACTTCTTTTTGTGGTGCTATGTAAAAGGTGGCATATTTGTGCTGGCACTGCCAGGTATTTCTATACTGAAACATGGGATCACTGTTACTGTCTTTTTTTTTTTTTAATTTAAAGGGCACATTGTGTAATATACCTGCACAAGCATGTGCATGTGGGCTGATGTGCAGGATGAATAACCCACAGGAGAACCCTCCATCTGAGATTGGCTAACTACAGCTCTTATTGAAGAGGCCTTCAGAAATTCCCCCTGTCTATGATTAGACTCAAACTCAGACCTCTCTAAATGAATGACAAGTGGCAAAACCATTATAATATCATGTAGGATGATCATTTATCAGACATACTAGCAAAGGTAGGTGGAAAGAAATGGATTATGAAATCGACATCTGTCTTGTAAGTTGTGTGGCTCATATTAAGGATCTGCAGTCTACAGGAAACTTTCTGAGTTTCTTTATTCATGTATGTATCAATAATAATAAATGGCAATTTTTCTTTCTATGACTTTTTTGAGTCTACTTCTTTTGAATCATCCCAAAATGCAAAGATAATGCACGTGTTCTTATTACAAGTTATGATCTGCCAATCAACAATACTGGGGTGAGTGACCAATGTGGGGTGGAATTTATATACAGTAAACCCCCGCTATTCGCAGTATCTGTATTTGCGGTCGCTGATTTAACATAAAATGAAAACTAAACAAATGTGAATTTTAAAGTGCCGTGAACATTTTCCGCCATAAAAAAGTATGGGCATGGCTAAAATTATCTTTCCCGGTCAAAACAGCGCTCAGTGGGTGGGGGGAGAGGGGTGACAAAATCACGAGCATGGATGTTTCTCGCTAATCCTTGTTCAATATGTGTTATGCGCTTGTCATGGAAGGTTTCGTCGTTTGCTTTTAATTTATATGCTTATAAATTGAATAAATTTATCAATTTATTCAATTTATAAATTGATATGCTTACAAAAGTGATAAAGCTACCGTTTTGCAGTGTAAAACACACTTTTTCGAATGTGTTAACGGAAGAAAGTGACTTTATTGTGGACAAGTTCTTTCTAACCCGTACAAAAATATGGCTACGAATAACAAGGGAAATGTGAAAAGATCAAAGAAGGTGATGACATTAGCAAATAAAATTGAGTTATTAGACAAAAATTTCTAATAGTGAAAGTGTCTCCTCAGTGGCAAAACATTATAAAATCAATGAGTCCACGGTACGATCAATCAAGAAATTGGAAGAAAAAATCTGTCATAGTGTCCGTGAACACGTTCTAATTGTTTCAAAAATTTGCTCTGTAACTCATGATGTTAAATTAGAAAAAATGGAAAAAGCTTTAAATCTGTGGATAGAAGACCGAACTCAAAATAAAATTCTGTTAAGTTCACTCATCATTCATGAAAAGGCAAAACTCCTTTATCAACACTTTAGCAAAACTGGTGATAACACTGGCGGGATAAATTTTAGCTAGCAAAGGCGCTGGTTTGAAAGATTTGTTTGAAATTTCTAATAAATATTACATTTAATATTAAATTGTTTCTTATTTTCATTTCGATGCCATATGCTTGCATTTCACTATGTGCTGTCTATGTACGTAGTCATATTATGAAGGTACATATAATACATACATAGACAAAATTTTAGACTAGTTTTTCATATATATTTCATACTTTGGAATGGAACCCCCTTTATTACTATGAGAGCCATAACTCAGTATTCGCGGCATTTGTCAGGAACGTAACTCCAGCAAATAGTGGGGGGTTTACTGTACTTGGATTTGGTGTTTATTATGCAATCTTGAAATTTTAGAGACTGCACTTAGCACAAGCTGTGGTATCAACTCATGGTTTTTAGATGTTTGGAGAAATGGAAGTAAATAAGCTAAGTCAAAAAACAGATTAGGATCAAACTGCTTGAGTTATTTCAGACATTACAACCCTTGTTTATTCATACATGAAATTAGTCAGAAAGATTCAATTTTGTATCAAGTAAAAGTTTGGTGCAATGAATTTTTATTGCAAGATCAAAAATATCATCCTTAGATCAAGTTTGTTAAAGAATTTCAAGCACAGTTGGAATTTAACAAGAAAACTATGGCCATAAGGAGTCAGTATACTTTCTGCAAATTGCCTTAGTGTGTATGGGATGAAAACCAAAGTTTTCAAGAAATCCACTCCCCAACACCTTCATAGAAAATATGTCTGGTCTGCAATGGAATGGAATCTCGAAACTTTCAGAATGAGGTATTCGGGACAAATCTACTATACTATCACAAGGAACAACAGCTTCAGGCAGATGGTACCTATTCTCTCTCTCTCTCTCTCTCTTTTTCTCTCATAAACTCCTCTCAACATATGTGGACATACCAGCATACAAAAAGAAAACTTAAATATAAAAGGTAACCAGAATTTGGTTTATATGCTGTGATAAGAACTTAGTTGAGGATGCTTTTTAGGTTGGCCTGAAGATAGGATTATACAGAGTGGATCCAGAAATGTTGCATGTGAATATTTAGTGATCTGATAATAAATATTCACATGCAGTGAAAACTGACAGTAATACAGCATTAGAACCTTCCAGGTGGGAGCTAGTAATCATTATTTGGAGATTAAAAGAAGAAAATATGTCTACTGCTAATAGTGCTATATTGAATTCTGAATATAAATATAAGATAATGTATATTTAAATAAAAAAATTATAATAATCTTATAACGATGATTTTTCTTTTAGAGAAAATGCATATTTGGTCTTAGGAAATTTGCACAACCAGTCACTTTATTCCATTTATATACCTGCTAACTTTGACAAATCAGAATCCATAAAGCTTTTGGTACAAATTTTGTTTCTCTCAGAATGCACCAGAATACGTTTCGCAATATTTTTTTACAAATCAATAATAATGAATTAATTAATGAGAGTCATACATCGTAATGGGTAAATCATGTGTACATTATGTATATAAAAAATAATAATGATTTTTTATATACATAATTTACACACTATGCTGAGGAAAAAAAAAATATATAAAGCATAAATTAAAATGAAACTAAATGAAAAAAAATTTTAAGAAGTTTTTTTGTGCCAGACAAATTATTTAAATTTTTTCTCGTTTTATTCATTTGCAAGGTTCTGGCTAAAGAAAATTGTGTTTCGTTATCTTTTTTGTTGGGGGAGGAGCCTTACAAAAATGTACAGGTATTCTTTTATTTACATAGCTTTGCAACACCAGCAACATCAATATTTTATGCCACAGTTACAATAAGTAGCAAACTTCCACTAAACTTATTTTTATATGGAATTGAAAAAAATTGGATGGTGAAAATAGTATCCCAAAATATTTTTCGTTGGGAAACAGGGAGAAACCTCACAAAAATGTGTTGGTGGTCCTCTGTTTACAGATAATGTTTTTATATCATTGTTTTCAATGAATAGAAAATTTCCACTAAAATAATTTTTCTCTGTATCGCAATATAGAAGGCACTATCTGTTATGTTATGCAGTGCCATAAGTAAGGTAATTGCATGGTAATTCTCTGTCAGTTTGTTATGCAGTGTAGTAGTAGTAGTAGTAGTAGTATATAAATGGTCTTCAAATTACTGTCAATCGTACAAGTATCTAGGGAAAGTAATCAACTATAACTTCATCTATACTGGCAAAAAGGTTAGAGAAAGCAATTGATTTAGAAGTGAAGTTAGAAATGTTAAAAACAATTTAATGTGGTTGAAACTACAATAGATATGTGAAATATTTAATTTATGATGAACCACAGTGGTAATGATCAATGCGAATGCAGGCAAAAAATTAAGGGACAAGCTCTGTGACACTAACTAGTACTTCCAGAATTACAAAAGCAAGTTCTTAAGTTATGGATGATACAGAGAGACTATACAACTTGGAAGGAGGATGTAACTGCAAATGACAATAACTTTATTTTAGATTAAATAACTTTTGCATTTATCATTCAATGACGATTATCATGAAAGGTTTTGTTTGTATTATCATGCAAATAAAACCCTGCTCATTCTATATAACATCATGCGGATATAACTTGAAGAATCTAGTTGATAATGAGCAGCCTGTATTTTTGCCATAAACATAACTTCACTATTATCAAGACTAGTTACTGCTACTATTACCTCTACTGAACTGTAAGGTAGCTGAACACTAACTGACAGCAAAAATTACAGTGGATTCCAGTTATTTGGGCCACCGGTTAATCGGGACATCATGCCATTTAATCGGGGCAGAAGACTGCAGCACTTGAGATTGCTCCCCCCCCCAATTGTCTCCGATCGAACCGTGTGGTCTGGTCGGAGACAATCGCATGCCCGTCGTAAAGTGAAATAAGTAGGTGCCAGTTAACATGATCGCTGGTTAGTAGAATCAGCCGCTTTATAGAAACAAATTTCGAAAAACCAAATCAAATTATTAAAATGCACTACACTTTCATCGTTATCATATGTTCGGTTATAAAAAATTAATTTTGAATGCCTTTGTGATGTTTTCCTAAAGCACATTTCTGGAGGTTACAATCATAAAACAATAAAAGCAATTCACAGTTTCTGGTTTATTGGGCTTTTCTGTTAGTGAAATCTATTATAAACAGGCAATAAACTTGATCTTATTGCATTTGCGAAAATACTGATAGCTGGAATTCTGTGAGTTTTTATGTTATTATGATGAAATGTGTTTCCCCTTCTCTGAAATCTTCAATCATATAAAAAACATAAATATTTTGAATCTTCTCTTCCTTCCTATTTTTTAAGCATAGTAAATTTGTTACTCTGTATCTCATTTTTGCGTATTTGTGTGTACCGTGTTCTTTGTTATTGATTAATTATCTTTTATATTGTTTTAAATTATACATCCCCCCCAAAAAGTCAGTGAACAGAAATATCAATTAATTAGTATGTACATATTACAGTATTAATTAGTATGTACATATCACAGTATTAATTAGTATGTACATATTACAGTATCAATCAAGTGTATGTACATAAGCGTAAATTTATTTTTATTTTGCTAATGTGTGGAAAATATTCTTCAGATTCAGATTCATTTGTGCTTTTTATCTTTACTTTTATAGCATGTGGATAATATTACTCCTATTTCTGCTTATTAGAATTGCCATTTAATAGAATTAAAATTCAGTTCACAAACGTGATCACAATGACTGGTGCGTTCTACATATTATAGTGAATAGTATTTTATTATGAAGGGTCCATTGTAACGTGATTTGATCATACAGGGAACCAATCATAAAGTGGGGGAGGTCCACTGTATTTTTAACTATTTACATGAAACTTCGCATAACTGTGGCAGCCGCTTAATGGGGCCAAAGTGAACTAGTCCCAATGTGTCCCAAATAACCGGAATCCACTGTAATCCATAGTATGTCAAATAATAGACAGATAAATAATATTCAGATAACAGGAATGCATTCTCTATTTATATCAATTATTTTTATAGAAAAGATGTTTTGACTTAAATCACTTAAACTTATGTCATGCTTTCTAAGAACATGCACCTGTCAGAAACAGGGCTATTTGTATGGCATTAACATTTGTAAAGAGGTAAAAAAATAGGCTAGTTCACCCCCCCATTTAAAAACAAACATTAAAATTAAAAAATAAATCTAATATAAATATGTACACATATATTATGTTCTATCAAAAATGAAGTAAAAATACAGTTTGCATAACATGCCTACATCAGCATTTCTGTCTTAAAAGATAAATCCAATATACACAATATGCACACATATATATGATGAAAAAATGATGTAAAAAACATTCTGTTTACATAATATAACCAAACCAGCATTATCACCTTCAACAACAATAATGAGAGGAAAAAAAAAAAAAAAAAAAAGCAAAGCTATCTTATTTTATTGGCTTCTTGACTGAAATGTTTCACACACCTCATTTGTGGTTAGAAAGAAAATTTTCTCCGCCATGCTCTTTATTAATGTTACCTCAGCATAAACTACGAAAAAGAAATTCCTACTGAAAAAACACAGCAGTATATATTCGTAACCATTCAGAAATAGTGCTTTTCTTGTTGTCATTATTGCAAATACATACAACATTACTGTATATATTTGAAATGACATAAAAACAACTGTAACTTCACTATTCAAAGACAGTCAAACCAAGGATCGCAAATTCATAAAAGCTTAATGGCTGCACTAGAGTACAAAGAAAGAATACAAATAAAAAGTTACTGACCTCTAATCAGAATACTAGAAACAAAGGGAGGCAGCAAAGGAGGTAAGCAAACCTTAGCCATAATCACAGACCTGTTAGCTAAATCTGTTCCTGGGAAAATAATGAAGTCACTGGTTAGAGAAGTACTAGAATCAGTTAGACAGGAATGCAATTATACTGCAGTCACAGCATGGATTTGTTAAAGGGCAGTCTTATCTGACCAATCTGATTGGAAGATGCAGTGATCAAGGAACTGTATGCAAAAAATAATTTTTATATCATATACTTGTATTTCAGAAATGCTTTTGATACTGTTGCACATAAAAGACTTCTGTATAAATTGGACCAGTGTGGCATTAAGGGAAGGTTACTGCTATGAGGGAAATTTTACCTTATTAATGAAGATATATCAGGCTTAATGTCTAAGTTTGCAGATGATACAAATGTTGGAAGGATGGTTAATGACAGTAATCAGGATGAGCTACTGCAACAAGATCTAGGAAAATTAGGTTCATGGGCTGAGAAATGGCAGTTGAAGTTTAACAGTGCAAGGTACTACATATGGGTAGCAGTAATCCTATATTAACATACCAACTGTGTGGTACTACACTCAGGGTAGTGGAAAATTAAAAAGACTTGGGGTAATTGTGCAGTCATATATAAGTTCTCTGAGCAGTACAGACAGGCCAGCTCGTGGGGTTTTGTCAATGATATTCAGAAACTTTGTTAGCAGGGATAAGGAGGTGACTATCACTTTGTACAAGGCCATGGTTAGGCCACATCCTGAGTACCGTATACAGGTCTTGAGGCCTCACTTTAGGAAGGATGTAGATTTGCTGGAACAGGTACAGAGAATGGCAACCAAAAGGGTGCTCTTACCAAGAAAGGCTTCAGTTCTGAAAACTGCGGCATTTGTAGACTAGGCACCAGCAGAGAGAGATCTGATTGAAGTGTTTAAGGCTTTGAATGGATTGAGTAAGCTAAATGTTGATGGCATTCTCCCTCTTGCTGAGACTACACACATGAGGGGGCATAAATTCAAGCTGAGGAAGGATGGTTGCAGGATAGATGTGTGGAAGTTTGCCTTCAGCCAGTGGGTGATTGATTGTTGGAACAAACTTCCATCCATTGTTGTGGAAGTGGGTGGCTTGAATAAATTAAAAAACAACAACAACTATATGAATTCTTGGAGGGTACGGATGGGTGAAGTGTGTAGATTTTTTTTTTTTTTTTTTTTGGCTGATGCTATATGTTTGCTTTCTTGCATCATTTGTAAACAAAATTTAAACTTCTCCTGCTAGTAGGGTATGTGACAGATTTTTTATTTTTGTTTTATTTTATTTATTTCTTTAAATTTATAAATCAAATGAAATCAACCCCATCTGTGTACCTCTGTCCACCAATATTCTCTAACTGGTTGTACAGTAGTTTCTGTTTGCATTGTGATATTCCATGAATTATGAGACATTAATGTCTTGCTTGGTATTTAACATTCACAGGCAAGCAAAAAGCATCTATCTTTCTTCTGGACAATTCTCATTCCCATTTGGCATCTTTGAAACAACAGTGACAAGAATCTAATCTTGCCACAAAGCTTTGCTTTCACCAGCTAAATGTGAGCAGCTGACAAAAATACAAACGTTCACTTTACATCTACGAGATGCCATACAAGCATCTGTATTTCAATCAGGGGATTTGTGACCTTGAAAATCATAGAAAAAAAAAGATAAAAACTTTTTTATTATTCTTTCATTTATTTTTATTTTTAAATTGAGTTTAGCAAATCATAATTAACAGATCCAGTTTTCAATTCAGTGAAAAAAAAAAAAAAAAAGCTTAAAATTTTTTTTTTATAATTAAAACAAAAAGGGATGTCTCATGGATGCCACATGGGTGTCATTAAACTGAGGTCATAAGTGATGGAAGGTTAAAAGAGTAAGCATAAGGAGAACTTCGCATTAGGCTATTGAGTTATTGTCTTATAAATTCTATTTGGTATAGCCTCCAATCATAGCAACACATTTTGCTACTGTCAAACCATAATAAACATTGCTGAAAAGAATTCAAATTGTTGTAACATCATGCCTAATAACCTGAATGGTCACTCAACAAACAGAACTGTCATATAAATATATGGAAGTAAGATATGTCCAATTTAACTGAAAGCTATTTACATAATTTTATGTACATGTGAAGCAAGACTCAGTTCCTTACTTCAATGCAAATTCCTCAATCCTTTTATGGCATGCACAGCAGGCTTTCGTGTTGTTGTTCTTTAGTGCCAGTATTGATTTTGGTCAGTGTTAGTCTAGTGTTGTACAGAGATGGATGAGAAACGAGTGAACAATTCTGTTTTTAAATTGAGTAAAAGTGCCAAAACATAAAAACCTATCAAAAGAAGCTTATGCTGATGAACCATTATAACATTCTTATGTTTCTAAATGGCATGATCAACAGAAGTGAAGGGGGGGCTGTTGAAGATAATCCCAGGTCAGGTTGCTCTTCACAGCATGTTTGCATGAAAACATCCAAAAGACTACAAATTTTGGTAACATGAATTATCAAGTAACAATTTGATTAACTGGTGATCATTTAATATAAGCTATTACCAAATTTTGACCATTCACTTGAGAAAAAGAAAACTTTCCAAGGTTGGGTTTCCACAGCTTAACACCAAAACAAAAGGAAATTTCTTCTGCAATTTGTTACTGACCTTTTAAAAATTTCACTTAATGGCAATACTTTCATTACTTCTGTTACTGCGCCTCCGTAGCCAGATTGGAAGGCGCAGCAGCGCATAGCACACGCTTCTTGATTAGCCCGGGGTTCAAGCCCGTCACCACCAAATACGGAAGATGCGGAAAGGTCAGGGAATGACCACCGCATATTCCCGGAGCAATATGACCTTAGTTGCTAATGCTCCTAAAAACCAAATAAACAAACAACAACAAACTTGTGTTACTGCCAAAGATGCATATTGATGTTTCCAAAATAACACTTTAAAGAAGTAACAGATCTATTACCTCTCTTGAAAAAAGTTTCTGCTCAGGAGTAGAAAGTAAAATCACTTTTCTGATGTAAAAGGGTTTGTGCAAAAAAGAGTGTCCCTGCAGGTTAACTGTTAATCAAGATTTTCAAAAGAGTGTTCTGGAGTGCTCACTTATGAATAATTGTTGTCACTTTTACTGAAATGTGGGAATCTGAAAACTGGTTCCTCTTGCATGATACTGTGCACTTACAGTCTATCCAATGGTTTCTGGCCAAAAGACAAACTTACTATCTTATCACATCCATAGCATTGTCTATCCAACAGTTTTTTGGCCAAAATAAAAATCACCATCTGACATCATTCATGGTATTCAATGGGTCTGTGACCAAACTTCTTTCTGTTCTCATGGCTAAAAGAGCCATGAGAACAGAAAGAAGGAACAATATTCCCAAAAATTACTTACAAAGCTGTTTCAATAACATCAGTGACATTAGTAACACTGCAGTGATGCAGAGTGGAACTACTTCAAAAGCAAAAAGCTTTTGAAGTAATAGCTTTGGAATACTTTGCACAACTTCTTGGAAAAAAGGTTGCATCTGTTGAAGAATTTTGAATACTTATTTCTCAACAGCAAAATGGGGATCATACATTGGTGGCCAATCATAACACTTTTGAATATTGTAATTTCTAATGAAGATTTGTGTATAGCAGAATCTCATAAATCTGGAACCACTGGATCTTAATCCTTGCCAGATTTGGAAACTAATACTGAATGACTCCACTTATAATAATGTGCACAGTTCATCAGCTAATCAAACAAAGATGACACAATTTTATGATGGAGAGCAAAGCTAGATTTATGAAGTTTTACTATATTTAAATTTGAAAATTCACAGATCACTAAATCAGGCCAAATTCTATGATCAGATTAAAATCACTGAAGAGGCCAAAATGACCACACGAAAAGCCTGAATTTCTTGGGCTGCTGGGCCTCAAAACATCATTTGGCCAAAACTTGCACTCCACGGGTACCTATTTACTCACCAATAAAAGAATACTCTTGAAATAAACAGCAGTGTGTGCGGGCATGTGTATAAAGTTACTTTGCACTTATATTCTTGAAAATGCATTATGTTGTTATTAGTGGTGATGGTGGGATTTTCAGGTTGTTCCTAAGGCTACTTGTGACTGTAGTGGTATGTTGATCTCTGGTGATTCCAGTTATGTATACTTACAGCAGAATGAATTTTTTCTTGAAAGTGTTTTTCATAAAAGTTGCCAGTATATTGAGGTAGTGAAGGAAAAATTTTCTGGCTTTCCTGAAATTTTTATCATAATGGTGTCCAAAGATTGATTATAAATCTCACAAATCTCAAACAGTGGATGACTTACCTTGAAGGATTCAAATTAGAGGATAATTTGCTGGATATCATTTCATTTGCTCCAGAGGCTAGAAAAAAATCTTTTAATGTTTATTACAGCAAAGTGTCATTTCATTCAAGCTTACTCATATTGCATTACAATACTATTTTAAATGGTATATTTACAAAATTTCTACAGTGCACGAGCTGAAACTGAATGACGAAACCAAATGAATTTACTGAAAAATTTGCTGATATCCTAACTTTTTTCCTCTGATTAATGTAATCTTACATTAATGCACAAAACAATTATTTGTGGTCTGCAGAGAACCCTCAAGTTCATGATGCTTTCCCAATCAAAAAAAAAAAAAAAAAAAAAAAAGCTGTTATTAGTCTTAAGGCACATCAACATCTTAGGACAAATTACAACAGTGTAATGTCTGTACAACTGTATGCACATGAGCTGATGTGCATGTTGTGCAGGCTGAAAAACTCAGAAAAATCACAAAGGGAAACCCTATTTCTTCCAACTCAGATTAACCAACTATAGCCCTGACTGAAGCGGTCTCTTAAGAATTTCTCTGATGGGATCTGAACCTTGACCTCTCCAAATGAGTAGCAAAACTACAAAAAAAAAAAAAGTTTGACGTGTGATATTCTGTAAGTGCATTGTTGGACCTATTTTATTTATTTTTTTTTTTGAAGATTTAAACAACAATGTTATTGCAACAAGATTAATATTGCAGCAGAGTTAAACTCAATGAAACTATTGCAGTAAGTTTTTGGAGATAGGCAAAATTCAAAAAATCTGTGGTTACCCAAATCATAAGATATTTTGCTACTGGTTTATTGCCTATAGAGGAAATTGAAACAAGCAGTGTACAAAGCCTGACCACAATCACTACACAATCTAAAAGATCCTATTAATGAACAAGTCAGTGCTATTCTCAGAGAAGAATTAGTGTGTTTTCAAGAACATGCACACCAATGCTTGCTTAAATGCAAGTGGATATTATTTTCAATGTTTATTGTGATTTGTGTATAGTAAGACTGTAGCTATCTGTCACAATCCACTAAATAACATGAGATGTTTTGGGTGTTTATAGAATACTTTGTTAGTATTTGGGATGATGAAGCTTACTGGCTATTCTGAGACCATCCAAGTATCAACTTTTGATGTAATAAAGTAGCCTTCTAGACATGGTATACACGGATTTCAATGCTTTTTTAATGGATGGAAACATTACAGAGAGGCTTCTTTTGGAATTTCTAATAGTTCCTGTGTTGCAGTCTGAATAATTTCCTCAGTTGTTGCAAAGCTATGCCCTTTCAAGGGTGCTTTAAGCTTGTGGGGAATCACGTGGAGCTAAATTCAACGAGTATGGTGGATGGAGATTACAGTGATGCAGTGTTCTGCAGGAAGTTCTTGAATGGAAAGTGCCAAGATTGTAGAGGGGTTGTCGCAATGCCAAATCCCCGAAGCCAACTTTTCTGGCTTTTCCAATGTTTGACTGTGTCGGGCAAATTCATAACGAACAATGACCTGTGAGTCAAAAATATAAAACTCCTATTCAATGCCCACTAATTCACACTGATTGCAGATAAATTGGCAATTCATGTTCCTATGGTTATATGAGTTATCAAACAAGTTGTGACAAGTAACAACTCACTATGAGGTGCAATTTCAAGATACTAAATCAGTCCTCAAACTTTTTTGATCACTCCTCATATATCAGAAATGTGCAGAACTTATCTGATCAAACAAATAATTTTCAACAGTATTCATTAAAATGAGATTTTGGTACAAAATGATTCATTGCACCCCCAAGAAATTCTGCGTAATGGTATTTCATACAAATAAATACGTTTAATTCCCCTTATTATACTTTGCATTTGAGTATGTTTAATCAGTAAATGTAACATTTGCTTGTTATGCAAGAGCATTACTTTTTAGGTGTGTGTGCATTTATAAAATTAAATTAAGAGTAAGTTAGCAAAATAGATGAACAGAATAGATGAACAAATGGAATTTAGTAAAATGCAAACATAATGAAAACCAGTACTATACACATATAAACAATAAAGAAATAGGTGAGAGGGGTATTAAATTAAGAGAAAAGAGAAATAATGTTACCAAAGGATAATAATTTAGAATACATGTTAATTAAAAGGGCAGCACATTAAGTTTAGAAGCAAATTACAAATGAATTCAGACTAGCACCCTGCAAGTAATGCCAAAACTGAATGACATTAAATATTAGAAAAGTGATACTAAAAACTAACAAAAAAAAAAAAAAAAAAAAACTACCATTATGCAAATCTATTGCTTCAACGGCTGATTAGTTCAATGTTCAAGTTCAGCAATTCTGAGTCCATTACTGTTTTATGGCCTTCCAATGAGATGGGACTCTATGGTTACTCTGTTTTAATTTATTTTTGTTTCACATATTGTTCAACTTGTTTTGTTGTGTTTTTAGTATTGCTATTGTGACATTTAGCTTCACCCAAGGGGTGTCGGAGCAATATGGCCTTAGTTGCTAATGCTCCTAAAAACCAAATAACAAACAAACAAACAAACAAACAAACAAACCAAGGGGTGTCAATTCTAAATTCATCTATAATTGGCCTCTCAATTAATACATTCTAAATTAAAAGTATACATTCTTCCAGTTTTTATTCAATCAGCAACACCCTTATTCTTAATTCAGTCCTCCATCCCATTTCTTTATTGTTTCTTTTTGTACATACTTAATTTACAGCCACCAATTAAAAAAATTTTTTATTCTTCTTTTAAGTAAATTTTTATGTGTGCACGCACGTGTGAGAGGGCTATTCAAAAGTCAATGAACTGTGACCAGAACTGGTATTTCAGAGAAGAATGGCAATGTAGCAAAAAAATGTGTACTGACTGCACTGGGCTATAACAACATTCCCTACTGTTGGTATTTTCAATTGTGATAAACACTTTACGGTTCAAGTGTAGTTTCTTGACATTAACCACTCTGGTTGCAGTGCACCGATTTCAAGGGTATTCTGTACAAGTGCATGTTCAAGGGATGATTTACATGTTTTTTTGACTGAAAACAGAATAACTCAGAGAAAACTTACTACTCTACCCTGGCACCACCATGCCGTAACGGGACTAATTGTATGTCTATCACTGCTGCAATTAAAGATTCTATTCTATAATCCCAAATCTCTAAAAACCAATGTTAAATGGTGAACTACAAAACCGTCATGTTGAACTGCACCCATAAGAGTACAAATGGAATCAACTATGGAACAATGCTGTGTAATCAGGTTTTGTGCTTGGTCCAGGAAAGCTAGTATAGAAACATTTCATACAATACAGACGTTTATGGTGGGTAATGCATGATGATGATTTTCATTAGTGTTTTCTTTTGGCATAAAGCATTTTCCTAATGCAGAAAGTACATAGTAGATAAGCAGCAACAAAAGAATTTTTAATCTGAAATGAAAGTTTAGCAAACAGATACCACTACTGTATGTGAAAATCATTACATGCAGTGGGAGCTTTTACTTGGGGATAGCGGGAGTTCATGCCCACCAAAATATTGTAAACTACACTAAAATTATTCTTTATTCACATGTAACAAGCTTCTATAGACATTATTTTACTAACATGCAGACTCGCTGCTAAGTTCTCATAAATTCATGATAGCATGCCTTAGCTTTATTACACAAATGGGTTGACAGAAATTATCACTGAACAGTGTTTTGGAAGCTGTTCTACTCCGAACAGCTTCGAAATTGAGCATGCATATCATCTAGAAGTGATGTTGTGCATGCACACAACTTTTCTATGGGGATCACTGGCAGCATCCATATGTTGATTTATTCACTGCATGTAGCTGGTTTAATAGTTTTTAGCATATTTAATAGTTTTTAGCATATCTGTGATTTTTGTTCAAGAAGAATTTTTAATCATTTTAAAGAGACGTTTTATATATTATCGATGCTCTGAATACTACTATTATTATGGATTTCTGAGATTGAATAGGGCCTAAAACACACTAATTTTTGTTGAGATCCACACTAGTTCAAAATGGAAAATAACTATGGGAAAACAAAGAAAATGAGTAAATATATTTCTGTCAAACATTCCACCATTCGTTCTGACATATGGGTGTTATAATTAATTATGAATTTGCTCAAACTTGTAATCAGCAATGGCAATCTTAACATTTTGGAAAACTTTTTTTTTTTTTTTGGGAAGTTTAACAACGTAATTCAATTTTGATTTAACAACTTGATTTTGAAAAGCAAATTTATGAATTCTAATAGCATTATACAGTCAACATACAGAATAACGGCACCTTCAGGGATTAAAGTTGCTGTTATTTTGATTTTTTTCGTTATCTAGAAAGTTTTATTTTTAATATATTTAATTCAGAAATAATGAGGCTAAATAAGAAATAAAGAGATTAAGAATGCAATTTTATTAACTGCACATAAAAAAACATACACATGTTGATGATCCAATGTTATATTCTTCCATTAATACATTCCACCGGGTGGAAAAGGCACGGGTTCGAATCCCGTCAATGATGAGAGGAACTTTTATGGGGTTTTTCATCCATCAAAAGAGGCAAATCGACCAGAGAACACACGCAAGTTACAGACAATACACATGGGTATATGAATTAATTTTTTGATTAATTCAAAAATGCAATAGTTTGGATTATATCAAGTTTGTCACTAAGCTTTAATGTTGTTTTTATTTTCTTCTCTTATGAGTTTTACCAACTTTAGGAGCCACAGCGACGGATTTTTAAATTAAAATAAATGTAAAACAGTAGTATAATCTGTGATATCAGTACAGATTTCACTTTCAAAATGGCGAACGTAAACATATACAGTAATCACGTGACTTGTCGTTTTCTTCTTTTTTTTTTGGGCACTGCAAGACATCTGTGCTGTATGTAAACATCCGATCTCAATGCTCTGTTATTTTGACAGCCTACTGTAGCATGTTTCTGGTATATCTCGAGTACTGATCTCCAAAAGAAAGTACCACTTATATCACTAGTTGCATGACTGCTCGTGAACACACCAATCCATTATGAACAGAAATGCGTGTGCACACATTGGACGTATTACTTGCTAATACCCACTAAAGTGTAGCACCAAGTCAGCATATCAAGAACTTAAAAGGAAAAGGGCAGTAATTCATTTCTTCACACCATTACTATTCAGAAATCGTGAGCATTTCAGTACAATTCCATTATCACTAACAACAACAAAAAACTCATAGTTTCCATAAAAGTGCTTGAAAGCTGATGAAATAATCTTTTTCAGTCACATTTAGGCATGTACCAATATGCATCGAACACATTCCATTGTCAGCAAATCACATTATGTCAATGTTCTGTACATTATGCTGAAACATTTTAGAGGAAAATGAGCCAACAGCCACTCTCTATCACGATAATGCACACGTGTCATGCAATGTTTCTGATTTTCTGCAGGAAAACAGCATCACAGCCTTCCTATAGTCAGAGATTTGGCAGTTTGAGCTGGCTCTCTGGATACGAAGAAGGATCTCTGTGACAGATGATTTCAATTGACTGAGACATGCATAAAGGACATGTTAGACAAAATTAAAGGTATCACCAAAGATTAGTTGGGACCACATGTTCCAGTGATGGCATCAGTTAACTGATCAGATAACTTCACTGTAGTCCATGGAGGATACTTAGAAAAAGAATACACTGATCTGATTAAATATATCAAAATGCTCTAGTTGCACTTTCTCTTATTTTCTGAACAGACTTTGGAATATACTATAAACGGGTGAGGTAGATGCTGAAAAATCATGACCTATTAGAGAAACTTCTACAACTGGATTAATTAGATCAAAATCCCATACTCGAAGCATGTTCCATCTAAGTTTTCAAAAATTTAATTAATAATTATGCAGTAGACCAATCAAAGATTAAAGATGGTAATGATTTTTCTATATGAAATTTAAAAAAATTTTGAAATTATAATCTAAAATAATTCAGATAGTTTATTCGTACAATTTACATAATTGGGTAAAGCAAGGTTATATAATTTACTGAGTGAATTCCGCCATTATCTCAAAATTTTTTAAAATGGAGTAAAATCATAAAATTTAAAATTCTCATTAAAAAGAAAAATGCCATTATAAAGTCAAAAACTAAAAGTGCAGATAAACTATATGTTTTAAAATGTCTATGAGCATATGGCTTTAATTTGGCCATTCAATGATGCTTTTCACCTAACAATGAATTATGAAAAATGATACTTCATAGTGATGACAACAAAAAGAATATAAATAAATAGACTGGTAAAACACATGATTATTATTTTTAGCACAACAGAGAGATCTCTAGAGTTTCTAAGTAAGTGCACTCCCGTGATACGCTTGATGGCCTTTTGTTTATGTGCATATTATTTATATCGATTTTATATTACTTTATTGCAATTTTTATTTATTCTCTTCTCACCGGTCATCTTTATAGTTATGAGATGGAATTCAAATCTCTCTCTCTCTCTCTCTCTGGCTATTCCAGTAATGACACATATATCCCAAAAGCATTTTCATAAGCTTTTCAGCAAGTTATTCCAGCACAACAATATACAGCTTCATTCTCATGCATAAATGACACTGACAAGTAGTGTGACCAATACACTCTTATAAGACAACTTTAAATCTAACTTGCTCAACTAAAAATTGTCAAGTCAAAGTAAAGACACTATCTTGGTGTGTCTTCTTTGGTGTTTTAATAGAATATGATCATATTCAACATATAAATATACTAGGATGTTAAATGAATAAAATTCACTTCAAGACTGAAATTTTGATAACATATACTGTGATGCATTAAAAGTTGTGCTTAAATAAATCTTATTATATAACAACCTGGAGCCAATAAAATAAATAAAAGACAAATTGTAATGAGAGGCTATGGAATCTTGGAATTACATTCATTTGTAATAGATTCCAAAAGTTCAATAGCTAAAAAAATAAGAGATTAAGAGAAGATTTTAAACTTTAAGATTTCGCTAAATTGATTTTAATAAGAAAAGTAAAGGCCTTATAATTATAATATTAATGACACTGAAGAGGTTAATTACAACATGAAATTAAAAATGGACCACCAGTACTAGTTTACAAAGTTGCACAAACCCTCAGAAAAAAATGGGACTGCTGATGGGGAATCACGTGACTTCCATCACCCTCTGTGTGGTCAAGAGCAACCACGGGTTCTACAACTACTAAAGTTTTTAAAGCAATACAGCAGTAGTTTCATAAGCTTTTCTGATTATCGCTTACGCCGACAAGTACGTTTATGCTCCTTGTGCCAATGGACTTGTTGACATTCAACACTGCAGTACGAAGTATTCCAGCAACAATGATATATAGCTTCAGCTTCACAGTTGTAGCACTATATATGAAATATACAATAATATATAACTGTGCATTAAAATTATGCACAAAGAAAAGCATTTAAAGTGTAAAAACTTTTTGCTACAGAAAAATTAAAAAATTTTTTTATCAAGTTTAGTAGGCGAAAAATACATAATTACACTAAATGGAGAAATTACTATATTCACTGACATAATCCATACCCCTACTTCTGAAAAGAAAATTAAGAATAACGTATTTCTAATTTTCTTTAGGAACCTCCAAGAAAGGTATGTATATCTGTTATATATCTTTGGGCATTCAGAGTGAAAAATTCATGTGCACGTTATTTGTTTTTTGCCCTTTCAATTAGATGGTAATTCCTTAAATATTGATTAAATTAAATTTATTAATTTAATCATTAGGATTAGGTTATCTTCTTGGGGCGATTATATTAATATAATTGCCCTAATAAGCGCCATAGCGCAGCTTGTGTTGCAGCTCTCACGCAGATATATTTTGATTTTTATTTATCAAATTTTTTTATATGTAACACTGATTAAAGTTTAAAAATAATAACTTTATTTTTTAAGTAAGCATATTTCTTGTTACAAAGTTTTTTTCCAAAACAAAAAAGATACACAATTTCTCAAAATACTAATTCTGACTGACAATACTTTACAGAAGATATTTACATATTAGGTTTGTTTGTCGATGCTTTATGGGTGTTGTCCATCTTAGCAGTTAGCTGCTGAAAGTCTGGTTGATGACTTGTTAGGGCAGTACATTTTATTATATAGCTCTTTCCAATATGCTATCCACTATTGCAGCTCCCAAATGTTGTCTAGCTGGCCACCCCTAAATATATATGATTAATATATATCATGTTCTAATAAATTAAGCACATTATTTTGCGAATTGTTTTGAAAATCGTTATTTATATCTTCTGTTTAATTAATTTCATTCATTTAATTTATGTTTAATTCATTTAATTGTTTAGTTAGTAATATAGCATCAACCAAAAAAAAAAAAAAAAAAAAAAGAAGAGAAGAGCCAACACTCCCCATATCACCCATCCATCTCATCTCACAGTTTGTCTAGTTATTTCTTGAATTTATTCAAACTACCCACCTTCACAACCAGAGATGGCAGTTTATTTCAACAATCAACTACTCCCTAGCCGAGGGCAAATTTCTGTACATCTGCCCTGAAACTATCCATCCACATTTTGAATTTTTGTCCCCTCATGTGTGTTTGTGTGTGTGTGTGTGTAGTCTGAGCAAGAAAAAGGCATCCATCAGCAATAAGCTTACTTAACCCATTCAAAGCCATAAAGCCCTCAATCAGATTTCTTTGCAAGTGCCTAGTCTATTGGCATTGCATTTTGCAGAACTGAGGCCTTTCCTGGAAAGAGTATCCTTTTGTTCCTCTCATTAATCTTGTTGCCCTTTTCTCCACCTGTTTCAACAGATGCATATCCTTAAAATGAGGCTGCCAGACCTGTATGCAGTACTCAAGGTGTGGCCTAACCCAGTGTTTCTCAAACTGTGTTCCGTGAAAAATCGTAATTAATAATTAAAAAAATAATAATAATAAAATAAAATAAATAAATTTTGCATATTTGTAGCGTACGCCACTTTTGTATCATTATAACATTTAACAAATTTTTTTCGGTTATTAATATACTGGCATAGACTAATAATCAAACAGACCATGGAACACTTTATTTTGGCAGGCTTTGCATAGACAAGTATGTGTAGTAGTAATGTGGTGATCTAGTATACCATTCATATGCGATTTAGTCTGGAGTACACGGGTTGAAGGACAGGAGGAAGCGAACTGATATCATAACTAAACTTACTTCCTTGTATAAATTTTTTTTGATAATTGTTAGTATTTCGAAATATTATTATTAAAATATGCGACAGATTTGTGGTTGAAAAAAAAAGGAACTTTAAAACGAGAAGCAAAGTACTTCTAGTAGTGCAACCGTGGTCGATGAAAACAAACACAATACTGTCACACTTCAAAGTGAGGATGAACAATTGCAGCCTTTTGTTCTCCAAAAATCTGAAGTGAAAAAACGGGAACCAACTAATAAAAGACCAAAACAAAAATATATGATGACAGTTATTTGATTTTTGGCTTTACACGAGTTGGAAATATCGATGCTCCTGATGCACAGTGCATCGTATGTAATAAAATATTACGAAATAGTTCTTTGGATCCCGCTAAACTTGTGTTTCGTAAGTGTTCCGCGAATTAGATCATATGTATAGCTTAGCTTAATTTTCAGCACTCACCTCATAGTAATCCGCTTAGCTGGTGGAGAGTTTTACCACATACATAGTGGTTATAGGATTCTAATAACTTACAGGGATTATGGGTTTAAAACTAAGTTATGGGCTATAAAAAAAAATTTTAAGAAAGGAAAGTGCACCTTCCATTCTATGGTTGCCTAATTAAATTAAATTAAATTAAATGAAGAAAAAAATAGATTTAATTTAATTTAATTAGGCAACCATAGAATGGAAGGTGCACTTTCCTTTCTTAAAAATTTTTTTATAGCCCATAACTTAGTTTTAACCCATAATCCCTGTAAGTTATTAGAATCCTATAACCACTATGTATGTGGTAAAACTCTCCACCAGCTAAGCGGATTACTATGAGGTGAGTGCTGAAAATTAAGCTAAGCTATACATACGATCTAGTTATTACATTACAGCACATAAGGACTCCTTAAAAAATCAAGAGTGTTCCGCGAATATGTTGTGAGATGAAAAGTGTTCCGTGACTGAAAAAGTTTGGGAAACACTGGCCTAACCAGTGCCTTATAGAATGGGATAATCACCTCTTTATCTGTACTGCTGGAAAAATTCTGGTATATCATTGACAAAATCCCATGAGCAGTCCTGGCAACCTGTTTGTACTGTATTGCTCAGAGAACTTCATATCTGATTATACAATTACCTCTAGATCTTTTTAATTCTCTGCTGCCCCAAGTGTGGTATCACACAATATGTTAATTGGAGATTACTACTACTCATAGGAAGTATCTTGCATTTTTCAATATTAAACTTCAATTGCCACTTTTTAGCCCACCTGTCTAATGTCTAAATCACGTTGCAGTAGCATATACTAATTATTGTGATTAACCCCTGCTTAATGTCTGCAAAAGTGCAGACATGTCTTGATCAATATCATTAATAAAAACAGAAAACAACAATGGCCCCAGCACTGAACCTCGGGAGACTCTGCTAATAACATTAGTCCAAGAAGAGCAGTGCCCTTTGATAACCATTCTCTGTCTTCTTCCAGTGAATCATCCCTTTATCCACAGCAGTTCAAATTTTCCAGTTCGAATAGCAGTCTTATGTGCAACAGTATCAAAATCTAAGTATATGATGTCAAAATTATTTTTTGCATCTAGTTCCTCTCTACTGATTCACAGGAAGCTAGGTGGTTGGATGTGCAGACATACAGCACATTGTGCACCTGACTGCAGATAGAGGCTTTGCATTTCAGAAACTCACAGCAGGTTAGTTTTTGGAATAATTTTGAGATTTTTATTCTTACTTAATATATTAAACTGTAATTAACATATAGCTTGAATTCACACAGTCATGTAACTTAGTTTATTTTTGTATTTAATTAAGTATTTATAAAGCTACAGCTTAATATTCAAAAGGCTTTTGTTATCAGTATTTTGGCGGGAACTTCATAAATTTTGTTCAGTAACTTCAACTCCACTAGTGGTTAAAGTTTTGTTAATAGTTTAATTTCTGTAATACTTTGTTAATTTAAATTCTGTAATATATTGCATATTTCAAAATTCAAAAGTAGTTGAAAAGCTACAGCTTAATATTCAGATATTTGTTATTGATATTTTGGCGGGGAACTTCGTAACTTTCCTTAGGTATCTTAAATTGAACTTCTCTAGTGGTTGAAGTTTTGTCCACAGTTTCATTTCTGTACTATTTTGGTAATTTAAATTCTTTAATATATACTGTAATTTAAATTTTGTAATCTTTCTGAAGTTTAAAATTTTACCTTGATAATGGTTGCTACAAGATCCACTTCCAATACAAAGTCCAATTGACAAAGTCCACAATGTCAACAGAAACTGTTGACATTGTGGCCCAGATGGAAATGCTTGTGGGCATTTCTGGTGTGAGTCATGAGTTTGTTATTTGTAAAGCCTGTGGCATATATTCTAAGGTTAGTCTAGTGGACCAACCTAGCTCAGCTGATGATTCTTTTCTTTGTACCTGATGTAAGGAGTTTATTTTTGTACTGATCTCAAATTAGAACTTGGTGCATTAAGAGAAGAATTTGAGTCGCCGAAGAAATGAGTGCTTGCCCTAGAAACAAATATAACTAGAGGCTCATCAGGACTCAAGTCACTCGTGACTGTCAAAGTGATGCATCTCCGATTCGGGTCCCAGATAAGAATAGTCAAGTGCATACCACTCTGATTGAAGATTATCTAGTTTTATTGGGAGACTATTATCAGGGAAATGGGTAATATTTTTTATAATAAAGATAAGTGGACTAGACACAATGTGTTTGCTGGAAGCAACAATTGAAGATGTTACCAACAGACTGTCAGAGTTTAATGGGGGGGGGGTAAAGAGAGCATTATTTTTCATGTGGGGACAAACAATATTAAACAAACACGACCATTTGTTGGATAAATATAAGACCATGCTGAAAAATAATGCCTATCATGTCTGGGCAGAATTGCTCAGCAATTCTGCCCAGACATGATAGGCGAGATTATATGCTGAAAGCCTTGTGGTGGATTAACTCAAGACTTGAGGGAGTCCGTAAGGCTCCGGGGTGGGAGGAAATTTATTTTGTAATAGGATTTTTACAGTATCATCGAGGATACTTTAAGCTTTCAGTGAAACTGTTAGGCGGGGAAGAAGGATACTCTAAATCTGCATTTATCTGATGATATGGGTCAAAGTAATGTCTGTACTCACCTCAAGAATTCATGTTTGTTGCCACAACAGCTGATGTTGGCAAGATATTCTGAGGGCAGTAAAGTTTTAAATGAGCGAGACGATATAAAGATAGGGAAACAAGCCTAAATCACTTCAAGGGAAATGTCAGAGTAATAAAGTACAGAAGAACATGTAGTCTTAACTGCCTTTCCAGTAATGTCAGGAGTGTTGTCAATAAAATAGCTGAATTTGAACTCCTGGATTGGACAACTAATGCTGACATTAGGAAAAAAATGAAGTATATCTCTAAAATCTCCAGAGTTACACATAAAGATTGGGTCCTGATGGGGAAAGTTCTGACCTAGATATATAACTCCTTCTTTCTGCCCATCATAACCTATGGTGCTGGTGTCTGGTACCACATGGTTAACAAGGTTGTCTTACAAAAACAGCTCATCTATGCACAAAATTTATTCTCCTCCACTAGTGATGGGCATAACAGAATTAATAGTTACTAATTACCAATCACTCAATATCATTTGAATGAATCTTTCAAATGACACAAATATAATCAAAATAACTGATTACATCTCAATCATGCCAATCATTATCATCTACATCTGTAGAGTATTTAGGACTATCTCAACTTCTTCCTGTTAGGTTCTAACTAAGACCCTTGCCAATCTAGAAGTCTTCTCGATTAAGGAACTGCACTCAAGAATCAGTCCTAGAATTGCTGAGCTTTGCCTGGTCATCCTTCACACTGAGCAGTCCATTTCAACATGAGCATTTAAGCAGACAAGTAGCATTCATGCGGCAATTAGAGATGCCGGGAAGCAGCCTTCTAAATGACCACTGCTAGAGAGAGCTACTCTATGTATACTAAAGTGATATCCCAGGCCAACTGTTTGGACTGATGACCGATCGCGAAGCATTTCTCAAGATTGAGAAATGACTCTATTCCAAATATTTGGCAGACAGATGGGACAATTGTACAAGTCATGAAATTCTTCACACCACAAATAAACTTTTTGTGAGCCAGCGTAGGTACTTTTTGTTTGTTTCACATATGTACATGATACTTATGATAATGAACTATGACAAAAGATACAAACAAACATTTGCCATGTATGACATTATCATCATCATAAAATGTAACATCTATATTTTGCATTTCTTGTTTGCAAATGTCTGATTATATCATGTTTCCCCACTGCCTGAAATCAAAATACTGCATCTACATATAGAAAACATGCTATATTTTTCAGATTTTACAATCCATGGAAAATCTTGTATATACGTCTTCTGAAATTTTAAGTCTTATTTCTCTGCAATCTTACTGAAAAATAACATTAATTAACTTCACACTAAACAAATACTACAAAATGACTGCACAACAGAGAACAGTATTGTTACATGTTTCTATTTTGCAATTTAGATTACCACACAAACACACTTTACAGCCAATTCACTAAAGAAAATAAGCAGAAATTTGTAAATAAAAAAAAAAAAAATTAAATCCAATTTTAATGTAGTTTAAAAACCAACTTTTTGAAAAAAAAAAAAAATAATAATAAAATAAATAAATAATAAAGAGAAAAAATGGACTTTTTAAAAGATCAAAGCTCTGTCACCAACTATATTATGACAGTAAGACAGAAAAGGTTCAAACTGGGTAAAAAAGAGACTCCCTGTTGTGAATTTAGAGAGTATCAACTACACACTAACCTGCCTGAGTTGCATCGGAATAATATGTGGGAGGCTGGTTGAAAAGGATCCAAATGAGAAAGCCTCAGCAATTAGAATTCATTAGGAAGAATTGGCTTTGATAAATTCAGGTCTCATCTTTTTGAGCAGAATGCGATCACACTGCTTGCTACATTCAACTAAACATTTTTATCAATAACTAAAAATTTTTATCAATATTTAATTTCTTTTTTTTAGGTTAACAATGTATTTACAATTCGGTTCTGTGTAAAATTAAAACAGAATTATAAATTAGTGAAAAACTTTTAAGTTATGACTGTAATCATATATATCATGTTGTTAGTACGGAAATATATTATAACAAATAGTACCATTTGGTCCTTGAGGTTATCGCAGACATTATCTCAGATATGCCAGACAAACTGTACTTGCTACCTGGGAGTCTAAAACGATGATGGAACTGATATTCGGGTGACATTCAAGTCAAGTGGACCCAATTTTGGCGAAGTCCAGTTGGTCTGTAACAGCCAAATCTTCTGCTTGCACCTTCACGATGGTGGAACTGTTAGTAACCCTGGATATAACCTCAATGCATGTGCACACTGTGGGTGACCCAGGTGAGAACCAATGTAAGCAGGTGTCGAGGTGTGACGCTCACACCACATGCCGCCCCTCTGTGTTACCAGGCAATATTAGGTGGTAGATGATTCATCAACTGGTGCAATACCACCACTCTGCTTATTGGAGGCTCGAAGTGGTGGAACCCATGTTTAGTCTCCAGAGCCAAGTTCTGGGCAAACCTCCCCCATCTCTTCCATCATGCAGTATGACTGATGTCTTTTGAGGTTATGATGGACATCATGGCAAGATCCAAATTTCCTTACACTTCGAGGGTACAGATCTAAAACGGTGTTGCAGGCCGGCCGCTAGTTAGTACACCAAACCGAACCTATTGGTAACTCTCAGGGAGGCTTCCAGATAATCTAGTGTATAATCTTGCTACCTCTACTCTGCCAATAGTGACTGGAGGGAGTGCAAGTAGTGTGTATGTGGGGGGCATTGTCGAGGCACGTTATGTCAAGGATCTGGGTATATTCTTACCACGTGTACACCATATCCAAAAATTTCATTACTTCATACAGCATGTCCCCCCTACTTTTCTTACTATTGAATACACCACAAATTGCCAAACTAATAGAGTAAGCTTATCTGCAAAAAGATCTAAACCTCTCAAACACTTCCTAGTTCATTTCACAAATACACGTGGTCACAGTTCTAATCTCAACGATGTCCATTTCTACTTTCAGTCTCCCAAATCCCATTTACCTTTTCTGACAAAATCTCAGTTATCAGTTGATTCAACTACTGCTCATCTTACTTGCCCAAATTATTTGCTTTATGATTCCTTTCGCTT
The DNA here is from genome assembly GCF_048544385.1 of Mastigoproctus giganteus. Taxonomy (NCBI): domain Eukaryota; kingdom Metazoa; phylum Arthropoda; class Arachnida; order Uropygi; family Thelyphonidae; genus Mastigoproctus; species Mastigoproctus giganteus. The sequence goes on along the minus strand of NC_143584.1, from coordinate 168,734,609 downwards.
CAAAGGTGGTACTAGTGCATATGTCTGTTCCAATATTCCATGTCAGAGACTTGGTAATTTGGAATCTCCTCTTTTCGACCTTCTCTGACTTTCTACCTCATTCTGCCAAATTCGTCTGCTGTCTCTACCATTCTCCCAACTCCATTAATCACTTGGAGCTCTTTGACTTCATCGCTTTGCAATTTGACTTTCTCCAGTCCAACTTTCCTAACAGTGAGGTAATTTTCCGTGGTGATTTTAACGTTCACAACTCCAGCTGGCTTCCATTCTCTAGTCACACAGACCCAGCTGGTCGAGATGCTGAGGCAATTACTAATGATCTAGCACAGATGTTCATTTACCTACAAGAATACCAGACAATCTTAACCATACAGCCAATATGCTTGATCTTCTTCTCACAAACAACTCTTCTATGTACACGGTCAAAATGAGTGGTCCTTTAGGCACCTCAGATCACAACTTGGTGATTGTCTCTTCTCCAATGGAGCCTTTATCTCATGGCTATTCCTAACCTCATGTTCGGCATTACAAGAATGCAAAATGGGATGACCTGTGAGATTTCTTTTCTTTGTTCGGACTACTGTTTCAAAACTTCTGATGTCAACGTTTGCTCAAATCATGTCAGTGAAATTATTCTTGTAGGAATGGAATTCTTTATCCCACACACCATTTTAAAATCTTGTCCTTTATCTAAACCTTAGTTTTCCAATAAATGTGCTAAGGCTGTTCAAGGGAAGAATGTTGCATATCGTAATTTGCTTGTTTCCAATTCTTCAGTTTCGTTTTCTGCCTACACCAAAGCTCGCAGCAATTGTAAAGCAGTTATTAATCAGTCCAAACTAGATTTTGAACAGGCTAAGATTAGAAACTTGCTTCTTGCCCTAATGGTAGCTGAGCATTCTGGTCTCTTGCCAAAGCTACTGGCCGCAACTTTTGCCCATCTCTGTACCCACCTCTGTCAAAACCAGATGATTCTATTGTCACTGAGCAAAGGATAAAGCTGATCTGCTAGCATTCCATTTTCCTTCCAACTTATGTATTAATGATCTTGGTAAAACACCTCCTGCCATTCCCAACATGCTCATTCAATGCCTACTGTCCTCCATCAAAATGATGTCAGAAGGAGTTTGACGAATCTTGATGCTAAGAAAGCTCCAGGTCCTGATGGTATTTCTCCACTTGTTCTCAAAACTTGTGCTCCTGAACTTACTCCTGTTCTTTGTCACCTTCTTTCACTTTCTGATTCCAAAGGTGTTTTCTTCTGCTCGAAAATTTGCTCATATCCAGCCAGTTCCTAAAAAGGGCAACAAATCCCTCTCATCCAATTATCCTACCACTGCAATTACTTCTACTCTTTCTAAAGTAATGGAGAAATCAATTAACCGCCAATTGATTGGCGGTTAATTAAACTACCTGAATCCTTCCGTCTGATCAACGATCGCCAGTATGGATTCCGTCAGTGTCGATCCACTGGTGATATTCTGGCTTATGTTATCCATTTATGGCCAAATTCAATGGAAAAGTTAGGTGAAACACAAGCAGTTGCTCTAGACATTTCAAGGGCTTTTGATCGTGTTTGGCATAAAGGTCTTCTAAATAAGCTTCCATCTTATGGTTTTCCAGTTTGTAATTGGTTATCCAGTTTTCTGTATGACCGCTCACTGAGGGTGATGGTAGATGGCTCTCTATCTTCTAACTTCTTCATTAATGCTGGTGTCCCCAAGGTTCAGTTCTTTCCCCCACTCTTTTCCTCTTGTATATTAATGACCTTTTTCCTTTGACCAGAAATCCTATCCATAGTTTTGCTGACGATAGCACATTGCCTTCCACTTTCCAGTTTGAGATCTCTTGCTCTGCTTAATCAGCTTCAACTTCTTGAGTATACACTACCAATTCCTTAAGTGCCAATCTCCAATTGGGCAAAGACAACTTAGTTGATTTCAATCCTTCTGAAAAATAGTCTTGTCTTATATCTTGCAAAAAGGATTCTTCAATTCCTATGCTTATCTTTGGTGACACTCCAATTTCTAGGCAAGATGATATATATCTCTTTTGGGGATAACCTGATTTCTAATCTCTCTTGGCACAAGCACATTACAAACAATTATTGCTTCCTCCGAAAAACTTGGTTTTCTCTTCCCTCTCGGCATTTATTTTCTTCCACACAGCTGTTCACTCTAGAAATCGCAAATCAGCCCTACCATGGAATATTGTTCCCACAAGTGGGGCGGTGTCCCCCAAAATCTCTCTCCGGCTTCTAGATTCCATTCAGAAGAGGGCAGTTAGGTTAATTAATGACTCATCTCTAACAGAATCTCTCCACTCGCTGTCTCATAGATGTACTGTTTCTGCTGCATGCCTTTTCTACAGATATTTCCATGGGCACTGTTCTTCTGAATTGGCTTCTATGATTTCTGCTCTTTCTTACGAAACAATCAAAATGTGTTGTCACCAGCCAACGTCCATTTACTGTTGAATTTCAAACTCACAGAACCAACTTTTCATCTTCATTGTTTATTCAATCAACTGCTGTTTTCTGGAACAACCTTCCTTCATATGTATCTCCTGAAAATCCTGAACAGCCTTCTTTTGTCTTCTCAACCTCCAACCCAAGCACAGTACTATAGGTTCTAATACCTCCCGTGTTTGGGGTTTTCAAAAAAAAAAAAAAAAAAACAACTAATCGAAAGTGTAACTTTTTGATTGCATTATACCTAAAGAAATGAACACTAGATTCAATCAACTTTTATGAATATCATATTAGCATTAGAGGAGGCATATGATGCAAGTAAGCAAGCTTATACAGCACTAGTCAAAAAAAAAAATCCCTTTCCCATTTCACCCATCCATTCACTCCAAATGTTTGTCGAGTTCTGCCTTGATTTTATTTAAGCTGTAAACTTTCAAACTACAGATGGAGGTTTGTTGCCGCAATCAACCGCCCGCTGACTAAAGCTAAATTTCCGCACATCTATTCTACAACTGTCTTTCCTCAATTTCAATTTATGTCCCCTCAGATGATTAATCTGGGCAAGAGGAACAATCCAACCAACAAAGCTTGCTCAAACCATTCAAGGCGTTATACACCTCAATCAGATCAACTTGCAGGTGCCTAGTCTCCAGATGCTGCAATTTGCAGAACTTATACTTTTATTCGTAAGAGTAACCCCTTGTTTGGTGAGGGATCACCAATCTCGTTGCCTTTCTCTGTACTCATTCCAACAGCTCTACATCCATCCTAAAATAAGGCTTCCAGACCTGTATACAGTACTTAAGGCGTGGCCTGACCATTGCCTTATACAAGGAGATAATTGCCTTCTTATCCCTGCCTGAAAAATTTCTGTATATCATTGACAAACTTCATATCTGACTGCAGAACCACCCCCAGGTCTTTTTCATTCTCCTCTATGCTCAGTGTAGTTCCACACAGTTGATATGTTACTATGGGGCTATTGCTACACACATGCAGTACTTGACATTTGTCAATGTTAAGCCACCTCTCAGCTCAATTTCTCTAGATCCTCTTGCAGTAGCATATTGTCATTAAAAACCCTGGCAACATTCATACTGTCTGCAAACTTGGACATTAAGCTTGATATACTTTCATCAATATCATTAATAAATACAGAAAACAACAATGGGCCCAACACTGAACCATGGGGGAATCCACTAATAACATTAGTCCACAAAGAGTAGTGTCCACTGATTACCACCCCTTTATCCATAGCAACAATATGCCCTTAATGACAAACTGCTCCAATTTGTACAGTAGTCTTCTATGTACAACAGTATCGAAAGCTTCTCTAAAATCCAAGTATATGATATCAAAATTATTTTTTGCATCCAATTTCTTTGTGACCACATCATAGTATCCAATCAAACTGGTCAGACAAGACTTCCCCTTAACAAACAATGCTGTGTCTGAACTATAACTGGAGTCTTGTCTAGATGATCCTGCAGTACTTCTTTAACCAGTGACTCCATTAATTTCCCAGGAACAGAAGTTAAACTAACAGGTCTGTAATTACTTGAGTCACCCTTCGATGCCCATTTGTACACCTCTAGTCCACGGGTACCTCCCGAATCAAAGGAAGCTCTCATAATCATGGCTAAGGGTTTGCTTACTTCCTTTGCTGCCTCCTTTAATATAACTGGATAGATTCCATCCACCCCAGGTGCCTTTCTTATGTTTACCTTCAAAAATTTCTCCTCCACTTTCCTCTCAGTTATTACAAAATCATCTAGCTCACTGCCAGGGTTTGATAAACTTCTGACATTCCCTCTTCCTGAACACCTCCTCATATGCCAATGTAATGTAGATGCAAAATACTCATTCAGTCTGTCAGCTACCTGAGCAGGCTCATCAACAATCAAACCATCAATATCAAGTGGAGCAATCTGATTCATCCCCTTCCTTCTAGAATTTACATAAGTAAAGAACTCCTTGCTGTTTTTCTTTGCACCCTTTGCCAAAGATTTCTCGTAATCTGCCTTTGCCTGCCTAACCTTCTTTGTGACTTGGTTACAGATCAGCTTATATCTATCATAGGCTTCTGTGTCACTTGTTAATTTATATGTATTCCATGCATTTTTATTCTCTGCCTCATGTCTCATTAGTTCATCTGACATCCATTTAGGCCTAAACATTGAACAATATTTCTTAGTGTAGCAGCTTCCAAGATTAATCCCTTCGAATGCTTCCTATTTAGAATTTGCTGTTGGTAACATCGTCAGATGGTCCCACTGTAGTCACCTTTATGAAAGCAAAAACCCTTCCCTTTACCCTCGATTGTATCAAAATACATATCGGTTTCACATTGGCATTATTGTAGCCATCTTCAAGTTACACCTTTAAATAAATCACACATCAGTACGCTGTGATCACTGCCACCTAGTGGGGCAGTTCCTTTCACTGCAAATTCTTAATGCATGAATAATCACTTGTGATAATCAGATCAAGAGTATTATCCCCTCTGATTGTAAGTGCACTATAGCCCCTGAAGCTTATGTGCCATTAAACCTCCATAACACACACACACACACACCCTCTGATTGCCTCTTGAACGTGCTACTGTAAAGAACAATCATCCAATAAATCCACAAAAGACTTGCTAAAGTGTGAGTAACCAACCTACAAGTTCCTGTCAATATCTGGGAAGTTAAAATCCCTCATTTTGAGACATTCTGATTTTCTGGCTTAATCTATTTCTCTGTACAATTGTTCATTATACTCATCAGAGTCATTAGGCCTATAACACACTCCTATTCTCAATTTTGCTTTCCCAGTGCTTATGTCACAACAAACTTTGCTTTCAGTGCAACATTGCAATATTAAGGCAGTGCTTTCTGATTCTTTGGCTGACCTATTTCAGCTGGTTACCTATCTATGTAACAAAACTTGAAATTTGGGGACTTTTTGAGCAGTGCAAATGAAGAGATGGAAAAGGTGGAACTGCAAATTTCAACCTTGTCTAGATACATAGGAGAAGAAATAAAAAGAAAATACAACAATAATGAATTCATAAATGGGAAAGGAAGTGAAATTTCATCTTAAGTAGAGGCTTCAAACACATTTTTAAATACAGCCCAGTCACTTCAGTAGAAGTAGAAAGGTCATTCTCTGCTTATAAAACTATCTTGGATTATAAACGCCACAAATTTACAATGGACTACGAGAAATATATTATTGTGTATCGTGCCAAAAATATTCCAGGTGTGAGTTTGAAAGGAAAATTTTTTAATGTTAAATGTTTAATATGTTAAAAATTTTCATAAATGTAAAAAATTGTAGTGCATATACAGTCCATTCCGGTTATTTGGGACACATCGGGACTAGTGCATTTTGGCCCGATTAAGCAGCTGCCCCAATTATCCGAAGTTTCATGTAAATAGTTAAAAATACAATGTACCCCCCCCTTTACAATTGGTTCACTGTACAACCAAAACATATTACGACGAACTCGACATAGTAAAGTACCTTTCACTATACGATGTGCAGTAAGCGTCAGCCATTGTGATCCCGTTTGTGAATTGAATTTTAACAGCAATTCTAATTAGCAAAAATAGGAGGAATATTATCCACAGGCTATAAAAGCAAAGATATATTAAGCACAAATTTATCTTTTATTACCTTACCAATTAAAATATTAAATGATATGTGATAATCGAAATAATTAATACGTACTGTAATATGTATATACTAACTAGTTGACATTTCTGTTCACTGACATTTGTGGGTGGGGGTTAAAATTTAAAACAGTAAAAAGATAAGCAATCAATAACAAAGAACACGGCACACACAAATTGCAAGTAACACAATACGGGCAAGTGAGAACCGAGTAACGAGTTACAAATCTTTAAAAATACGAATGAAGAGAAGGTCTGAAAATTAATTTTTTTACATGATTCAAGATTTCATGGAAGTGTAAACACATTTCACCACAATAACCCACAGAATTCCAGATGTAGGTATTATCGCAAATTCAGTAAGATCGAGTTTACTGTCTGTTTATGACAGATTTCACTAACAGAAAAGCCCAATAAACAGGTGACTGCTAATTGTTTTTATTGTTTCATGGTTGTGACCTCCAGAATTTCAACCGAACCACGTGGTACCGTTTGGAGACAATCGTAGGGATCTCCAGTGTTGCGGTCTCCTGCCCCGATTAAATGGCATTTTGTCCCAATTAAGCGAAGTAAACCCTAGCTATTTTCTTGATTGGTTTCTGTTTTTTAAGATTTTCCCCAAATAACTGGAATCCACTGTATTAGCATTTTGCTGCACATTTTAGTATATTTGCATGTATATTTGTGCAAATATGTCCTGTGCGACAAGAAAACAGAAGCCAGCTGAAGTTGCGAACATTAAAATCACCAAGGAAAATTACCTCACTGTTAGGAAATTTTGACTGGGGAAAATCAAGTTTCAAAGAGAGGAAGAGTCCTAACTCATTGGTGGAGTTGGGAGAATGATAGCGGCAGCAGATAAGTTGGACAGAATGGGGCAGAGAGATGTTACGCCAGAGTAGATTGAAAAGAGAAGATTCCAAATTACTGAGTCTCCGACATGGAATATCAGAATGGACATAGGCACAAGTACTACCTATGAAAATAAAGGAATCATGTAGTGAATAATTATGACAACTGAGATGAATAGTTGAATCAACCGATAATTGATATTCTGTCAGGAAAACGAAGTGGAGTTTGGCATAACATAGGTGGACATATCTGAAATTGGCACCATGTATTGAGACCACTTAACTGTGAAATGACAGTAATGGCAGTGTGCTACTGCAACAAGATCTAGAAAATTTGGACAGATGGGCTGAGAAGTGGCAACTGAAGTTTAACATTGACAAATACAAAGTACTGCATATGGGTAGAAGTAACCCCAGAAGAACGTACCAACTGTGTGGTACTACACTTAGGGTGGTAGAAAATGAAAAAGACCTGGGAGTGATTGTGCAGTCAGTGATGAAGTTTTCTGAGCAATGCAGACAGGCTGCCAGAGCAGGTCATGGGGTACTGTCATGATATATAGAAATTTTTCTAGCAGGGAAAAAAAGGTGATTATCCCTTTCTATAAGGCAATGGTCAGGCCATGCTTTGAGTACTGTGTACAGGTCTGGAGGCCTCATTTTAGGAAAGATGTAGAGTTGCTTGAGCGTGTACAGAGAAGGGCGACAAGATTGGTGAGGGGAACGAAGTTGTTATTTGGTTTTTAGGAGCATTAACAACTAAGGCCATATTGCTCCGGGGATATGCGGTGGTCATTCCCTGACCTTTCTGCATCCTCCGTATTTGGTGGTTACAGGCTCAAACCCCAGTCTAATCAAGAAGTGTGTGCTATGCACTACTGTTCCTGCCCACCTGGCTAGGGAACGAAGTGGTCCTCTTACCAAGAAAGGCTTAAGTTCTGCAAATTGCAGCTGCTGGAGACTAGGAACCTGTGTGGCGATCTGATTGAGGTGTATAAGCCCTTGAATGGGTTGAGAATGCCGAATTCTGATGGGATTTTTCCACTTGCTCAGATTACAAACCTGAGGGAGCATACATTCAAATTGAGGAAAGACAGTTATAGAACAGATGTGCAGAAATTTGCCATTAACCAGTGGGTGATTAATTGCTGGAACAAACTTCCATTTGTTGTTATGGAAGTTGATAGCTTAAATAAATTTATGGAGGAACTGGACAAACTTTTAAAGGGAATGGTTGTGTGAAATGTTTTTTTTTTTTTTTTTTTTTTGGCTGATGCTACATAAGCCCATACGCTTGCTTTCTTGCATTGCATGCCTCTATTACTACTACTACTACTGTCCACCCATGTCAAATGGATGTATTTCCTTAGATTTTGTGTTTCTTAACTAACAGCATAACCCCTCCTCCCTTCCTACACTGTCTGTCCCTTCTGTACACATTGTATTTCCTAAATTCCAATTCTGCATTCCTTATATCTGTGTGACACCACGTCTCGGATATCCCAACAATATTTGGCTTTGATGTTTTGACCAGCACCTCAAATTCATCAAATTTATTTACTAAACTCTTAGAATTCATGTGCATGTATATATGCACCTGTTCTTATTCTTAGTTACCCTAACACAGCTTGTGTATTCAGTGGTGAGCTGTGAATATTTTAACAATGGGTGCACAGTTTTTCCAACTGCCTACCGAGTAAATCTGATCGGTCATGGAATTGATGTCAGGAGTGACTTCCATCATAGGTGCTTCCCATGCTCGCATTACTAGTAGTGTGGTTAAAGTGTGTGACGCATTTTTCGTGACTGGTATGATATCTCGAGTCAGGGGCAGATTCATGGAAGTCAACAGTTGGGGTTTATTACCCCCTTAACCATACATATAAGTGAATGTGTAAAAAGTTCCCAGGACTATCTAAAAAAAAAAAAAAAAAAAAAAAAAAAAACACCTTAAAAACCTGGTTGTAATGCCTCTCCTTACGATTATAACTGGATACGATAGTGTCTGGAGTTCGAACTTTTTAGAATTCTTGAACAGTATGATCTCAAAATCACTTCCTGAAGTTACTACTACAGTAAGTATCATTGCACAATACAATATTTGTCACATGACTGCAATAATATAAGTATTTGTAATATGGCTGTGACAATACAAATATTTGTCAACAATTTCTTTTTTTGTCTCGCATTTTTGTTACATTCCATTGTTAGGGGGCCACTACAGCTGCATATGCCATTTCAACTACAAGATCGGTACTTCAATTGATGCTGTTTTCCAGAGACATTTAGATACATTGCAATTGCAAGTATACATCTGTTACTTTAGTTATCATAAATCCATTGTATCTTGTCTTCTAGAAATAATGAAAATTTGTGAATGATCAATAAAATATTTACAATAAAAAAGCTCTTTTATTTCTTAATCAATACAATAAACCCTCGTTTTTTTGGTTCTTAATGTAAAAAAAAAAAAAGCTTTAATACAATATACAGTACTGTACAATATAAAATTATGTTGCAATTTGCCTTTGATTTACGGATATCAGAAACAGTTTGTTTACGCCGTAAATTTCACAAACGTGCTACCGAGGCGCCTTGTTCTAATTTCTGTGCCGCATTTAAGTTCACAAGCTTTCTTTTAACTCCTCTATCACTTGATTCCATTTTAAGTTGTAAGGATTGCAAAATTATTAATAAATAAAGTCACAATTCAGAAATCACAGAAACACTGTACACAATCTGACTGCACAATAGTTTGAAGCAGACTGAAACCGAAACAAAGTGAGTCGGTACACCTGTAGTTTAGTGTCCCGAGTCACGTTCACCTCGCAAGTCACTGCCTGCTCTTATCTGTTATTTGGAAAAACAGCTATTTGAACACATTTTCAGAAAGAATAAAAATAAAAGTAGGTAATTATCAAAACAATAATGGAATAGGTAATTATTATTAATTTTTAATTAATAATAACACTGAAGTTTTGTATAACCTAAAAATAAATAATATGGCTGAGATTAATATGTACATTACTGTATTATTATTTGTCCGGTCTGTTAAATATAAAATCCGTTATATTGGGGTCCGTTAAATTGAGGATTTACTGTGTGTATACAAATCAAAATACCTAAAAGAAACGTGAAGGATGTTTCACACAAACTATCTACCGCACGTGCTTGGCACACGCGCAACTTTTTTTTATTCATCTTTTTTTTTTAACAACTATGGAAATATAACAGATACATTTTTTTCATGATCAAAATATATTGCGAATAAAATATAACAAGAAATATTTCCCATATCACAAATAACAAAAACTATCACAAAACATTCAACAATATAAAAACAAATATTACATAAAAACCAAACTTTCTAGAAAAAGTACACAAAAATCACAGATTGCATGAAAAAAAATTATTACACAAATATTCAAGAAAAATTTATTCTAAGAATTGCCATATACAGTTTACTTCTTTATAATGATCCGGATCAAACTGAAGCAATGGTTTTCCATTTAGATGTATGGTTATCATAATCTGCAACATGTTTAATTGTCAACATTATTCATTCGTTCCCTCAATATTATTCATTATGCTGAAAGCTTGCTCAGCTTCAGCACTGCTAATTGCAATGGTTTCAAAGATTGGAAATCAGTCCTTGCGCTTCGGGTTGCATATCATACAAGTTTCTAGTGATGATTGACTGACTGGTTAAAATAAATTTATTAAAATAAATAATATACAGGAACTCCCCAACTTACAAAAATTTGACTTTACGTAAGTTTTTGCTAGCCGGTGCAAACAAAAAAATTTGCGGACACATATTTTTTAAGTTTGCACTTTTTTTTTGTAATTCGTTTCAAGTCCTTGGAAGTTGTAAATTTCGCTATATTACTAAGCTATTTATCCCTCTAAAAGGACATAATTATAATGGAAATTGCACTACTCTTTCATCGTTATCATATGTTCCCGTTATAAAAATCAATTTTGAACGCTTTTGTGATAATTTTCTAAAGCACGTTTCTGGAGGTCACGACCAAAAAAAAATTTGCACTTTCCAATTTATTGAGCTTTTCTGTTACTGCAAGCAATTATGAATGGGTAGTAAACTCAATCTTATTGCATTTGCGATAATACCGATAACTGCAATTGTGTGGGTTTTTACGCTATTATGGCGAAATGTGTTCCCCTTCAATCTTCAATCATATAAAAAACAAATTTTCAGAAACTTCTCTTCATTCCTATTTATTTATTACAATGATGAAGGGAAAACGACCAATGAAAACTGCCAGTGGTGGCAGTGCCAGGAAACGAAACAAAATCCATTTAGAAATGAAGATGAAAATGATTAAGAAGTACGAAGCAGGACAAAGTTTGTCATCTATTGCAAGGGATCATTTCTCACTGCTTCAACAGTGAATACTATTTTATAAGACAGTGCGCGTATAAAAGAACATGTCAAAGGATCAATGCACTTAAGATCAACAGTGATCACAAAACAACGCTCAGGTGCTATATCGAAGATGGAAAAGCTGTTAATACAGCAGGCCCCCGTTATAACGCGGTTCGCTTTACGCTGATTCGCTATAACGCTGTTCTTATATTATAACCCGTATCTGACTATAACGCTGTCACAGATCACTATAACGCTCTTTTACAGATTACATTTTTGACATATTTAACGAAATCGTTTCATTTGATGGAGTCGATAGCTTGAAAATGAATAGCAAAACAGCATTAAAACGTTTCCCACGCCGACTTGAGCAATTTTCCCACGCTCAGTGAAATTTTCTCGCACGCTAATTTAAGTACAGTCACTTGTTACGTAGTTCCGAGATCAACATTTTAAAAAATGATCAAATATATTGCTTGTAATATTTGTGTTATATGCATTTATCCGAAGTCTAGTTAGTCATCACTCAGTACAGTATTAGACATCGTGCGTAACGGACAGTTTACTTGAACATTGTATCATAATTAATTCAACCAACGCAGTTATATTTTCGAAAGAGCTAATAATGACCGACAGGAATGAAAATGCAACAACGTCTGGGCGCAGTACGAAGCCTATAAATGTAAGAAAAAGACTGAATTTGAAAATTAAATTAGACGTTTTGAAGCGAATCGATTCCAGTCAACGACAAGCGGATGTGTGCCATAATTTAGGACTCGCAAATTTAAATGTAAGAACAATTATGAAAAAATAAAGAATTAATTTTAGCAGCGGGAAAGATAGCTGTTCCACTGCAAGCAACTAGGACTAGACCGGCTATTAGGATTGAAATGGAAAGACTTTAATTTTATTGAAGATAATATTCCAATGCAGAATTCAGTATGCAGAATTAAATATTAAAAAAAGAGAGAGAGAGAAAGAGATTAGCCAATACGATGATCTGAAGAAAACTCGCCTAAAAAAAAAAATGTGGAACCATTTAAAACTGGTAGAATAGATTTAAAATCCCGGGAGAAGCCGCTAGTGCAGATTAAGGAGCCGAAACTTTCAAAAAAGAACTTGTTAAAATTATTGAAGAGGGGTATTATGTGTTATACTTCTCAACAAGTTTTTAACATAGATGAAGCAGGACTTTTGTGGAAACGAATGCCTAAAAGAAGTTTCATATTGAAAGAACAAAAAACATGCCAAGTTTCAAAGCGGCGAAGGATCGGTTGACTTTATTGTTGGGTGGTAACGCTGCGGGCCATTAAAATTAATACCCCTTTTAGTTTATTTGGAAGAGGGCCAAAGTTCAACTAAAAATCCACACATTTTTCATGATTAAATTCATCCATTAAATTAAATCAATTAAATTCATTATTTTAATTGGAATTTTGTTTACTTTTGATACGCAAGTAGTTACCGCATAATTATACGTATGTAATGCAGAATATTTTATATGTGCAAATATTTGAATATTAAATATTTTGACCGACATTTGTGCATCTTTTCATTACCGTTTATTATTGATTAGGAAATATCCTATGGCACCGACCGCAGCTCACAAATACATATGTTACCTTATGGGAAAGCGGCGCTTGCTTAGCGCGGATTCACTTAGCGCTCTGTTTTTCCGGAACGAATGATCAGCGTTAAGCGGGGGTCACCTGTAATATGGATGGAAAATCAGATTCAGAAGCGAGTGCCCCTGAGTCTAATGACCATTCAAGAAAAAGCAACTAGTATTTATAAAGATATTAAGGATAAGTACACGAACCCCAACACAAGTTCGTGTCAAGCAACGAGTGGTTTAATAGGTTCAAGCATTGCGTTGGTTTCCACAATGTTCAAGTATGTGGTGAAGTCGCCAGTGCCGATTCTGCAGCTGCAGAGAAAATTTGTGACAAATTGGAAAAAATTACTGATGAAGGAGGCTATTCAATGCAGAAAATTTTTAATGTTGACAAAACTGCTCTGTATTGGGGAAAAAATGCTGGATTGAATATACATTGCCAAAGAGGAAAAGACAATGCCAGGTTTCAAGGCGTCAAAAGATAGGGCCACACTCTTGCTTGGGGCTAATGCAGCGGGAGATTACAGATTAAAACCACTGCTTGTGTACCATTGTGGAAATCCTTGTGCATTTAAAGACATCAATAAAGCCACTCAACCCATGCATTTCTGATCGAACCAGGGAGCATGGATAACAATATCTCTCTTTGAGTATTGGTTTAAATGCTGTTTCATTCCTGAGGTTGAAAAATATTGTAAAGACAACAACGTTTCTTTCAAGAATTTGCTTCTATTAGATAATGCTCCTGGATATCCCTCGCATCTAGATGATTTCAATTCGAATGCTAGAGTGATATTTCTACCACCAAACATGACTTCACTCATCCAACCTATGGATCAGGGTGTTATTTCGAATTTAAAAGCATACTATTTACGCACAACATTTGCTCAGGCATTGTCTGCAGTAGACAATGAGAAAAATTTTACGTTGAGAAACTTTTGGAAATCTTACAATATTTACCATGCCATCTTAAACATTAAGAAGGCCTAGGCAGAAATTACTAAGAGTTGTTTAAATGGCACATGGAAGAAAATATGTCCATGGCACATAAAAGGCTATGAAGGATTTGATTGAAAAAGACAAATCATATGAAGAGGTTACAGAGAAGATTGTAAAGGTGCAGAGCTACTTCAGTTGGAGGTTGATGCCAAAGGCGTAGAGGAGTTAATTGCAGGCAGAAATAGTGAAAGAAGAAAATGTATGACGAAGCTCAAGATGAAACAAATGAGCAGCCGAGGCGTTTCATCGCCAGAGAGATGGCAATGGCATTTTGTGAAACTGCATCGGCAATGGCGAGGTTTGAGAAGATGGATCCTGACAGCGAACGATTCTTAAAATTTAACAGTGGGGTGAATGATATGCTTATCAGATGAAGACTTTGATTCTGGCAATGATACTTGAGAGGTAAAACGTTATGTCTCCTCTCTTTTTTTGTAATTTTATAATTTTGAAATTTTTTTTAAATTGCATGCTTTCGTAATTTTTCCTGCACATGAGATAAATTAAATTGAATAAATACAATAAATAATTATATTAACACGTCATCAAACATTTCTTTTTTGATTCAATCAATTCAGTGAGCACAGTTGGAGTGGTGCACAAGCATGGGGGAAATTCCCCGACTTACGTAGATTTCCTGCATACATAGAATAGAAAAAAAACAGCGATAAATTATAAAATAAAATAAAAGCGTTAAAATACAATATGATAAAAGCATTAAAATACAATATGATAAAAGCGTGAAAAAAAAACAGAAGCTTTCGACACGAAGTACCTCTTCATCAGCTAGTTGGTGAATAGTGTACTCCAGTATATATTGTTGGTTACAACAGTAAAAGTCAGCCGAGCATGATCATGTATCATGAGTCTGGTGTTGATAGAACAGAATCATCGCACTGCAATACAGTACATTCCATAATAGGGTGCAAGTGCACTCCCCTCGTGTGATTCCAAATACTATTATTGGTAGCTATGTGCGGCGCCTCAAGCCATGAGTGTTGGCAGTAATCACGTGAATAGTTGAAGATTTGAATATCCTGTCGGGGATCAAGATTGTGCTGCTCAACCCAATAATGCTCGATGACTGCGAAGCGTTCAAAATTAGTGGTTCACAGAGCCACCTCAAATTCAGAAACCCAGTCTTTCAATCTTCTGCCAGACTCACCTACATAACACCTCCCACAATCCGGACACGTAATGCGGTATACGGAACCACTCCGTAGGAAAGGAGGAACAGGTGTTTTCACCTTAGAAATAATAAACTTTAATCTCCTCCCTGGAAGTTGCACACATTGTATATGATGGAGACGTAAAATTCTAACAAGACATTCCAATACACCCGGATAATAGGGGATGTAGGCAGTAGAAATAAATTCATTGACACGAGGATGGTTAGATTGAGTAACAAATTCGTGTGCCCGAAACTGGCATATGTCTAGAACACGAGGAGGATAAATGCAATTCGAAAGCTCCACTCTAATTTTGGAAATCTCCAACTGCCCTTCACCAGTCGAACTCGAGTGCATCAAAGTGTGGGAGAATAAAGTGCGTGCAGTGCTATGCAAATGACCATGGGCATGTGCAGACCCATAATTGGTAAATCGGAATGCACACATTAGCTTCCTAAAAACGGAAGTTACTAAACGCGAAACCATACATTGGACTAACACATCTAGAAAAGGAAGGGTATTAGCAACCTCTAGTTCAATCGTAAACTGAATGGCAGGCAAAAGGGAATAGAGATATTGCAGCAGTCGAGATTCCAATCCCTGAATGACAATGGCGAAAATACCGTCAACATAACAACGCCAGAGAGTGATAAGAACAGGTAAGTTAAAGAAAATCTGACTCTCAAGTTCCACCATGTCGATATTGGCCACGTAGGCCTAACAAGGGCACCCATAGCTGTGCCCTGTATTTGGCAAAACAGAGAGTCATTGAACATGATCATGCCCCCCATTAAACACAGATTGAGAGTGGTAGAAATATCTGTAGAGAGCGAGGTTCTGTCTCCTAAAGTGGCATCCCTGCTCAAAAGATGTCTTGCACAGGCAATAGCCTGTTGTACAGGAACAGCAGGCCAATTTACCAATTATGGGTCTGGCACACCCCTGGTCATTTGCATTTTATTGCTCGCACTTTATTCTACTGTGCTTGGATATACTCTAGTTCGACTGGTGACAGGAAATTGGAGATTTCCAAAATTAGGGCAGGGCGTTCAAATTGCGGTTTTCCACCTCATGTTCTAGACCAGCGTTTCTCAAACTGTGTTCTGCGGAACACTAGTTTGAGAAACGCTGTTTTCTGCTAAAAATCGTAATTAATAATTAATAATAATTAAAAAAATAATAATAAATTAAGAAATTTTGCATATTTGTAGTGTACACTATTTTTCTATCATTATAATATTTAACATAGCTTTTTTTCGGTTATTAATATACTGTTATAGACTAATAATTAAATAGACCATGGAACACTATTTTCACGGACTTTGCATAGAGAAGTATGCGAAGAGGTAATTGGCATCTACGAAAAAGTAGCAATGTGGTGATCTAGTATGGCATTCTTCATTTAAGCTGGAGTACATGGGTTGAAGGAGAGGAGGAAGCGAGTCGATATCATAACTAAACTCACTTCCTTGCATAAATTTTTTTAATAATTATTAGTATTTCGAAATATTATCGTTAAAATATGTGACCATGGATTTGTGGTTGAAAAAAGGAACTTTAAAATGAGAAGCAAAGCACTTCTAGTAGTGCAACTGTGGTCGATGAAAACGAACACAATATTGTCACACTTCAAAGTGAGGATGAACAATCGCAGCCTTTTGTTACCCAAAAATCCGAAGTGAAAAAACAGAAACCAACTAATAAAAGACCAAAACGAAAATATAATGACAGCTTTTTGAATTTCAGCTTTATGTGTTGGAAATAAAGATGCTCCTGATGTACAGTGCATCATATGTAATAAAATATCAGCAACAATTCTTTGGCTCCCGCTAACCTTGTGTTTCTTAAGCGTTCCATGAATATGTTGTGAGATGAAAAGTGTTCTGTAACTGTTTTTGTTTGTTTGTTTGTTATTTGGTTTTTAGGAGCATTTGCAACTAAGGCCATATTGCTCCGGGATATGCGGTGGTCATTCCCTGACCTTTCCGCATCCTCCGTATTTGGTGGTGACGGGCTCGAACCCCGGTCTAATCAAGAAGCGTATGCTACACACTGCTGCTCCTTCCCACCTGGCTACGGAGGCGCCTTGTTCCGTGACTAAAAAAGTTTGGGAAACACTGTTCTAGACAGACGTGCGCTTCAGGCTCACGAATCTGTTATGCAAACTAACCCTCCTCACATCAATGAATTTATTTCTACTGCCTACATCCCCTATTATCCAGGTATATTGGAACGTCTTGTTAGAATTTTGAGTGTCTCCATCATATACGATGTGTGGAAATTCCAGTGAGGAAATTACAATCTATTATTCCTAAGGTGAAAACACCTGTTCCTCCTTTTCTAAGGTGTGGTTCCTTATACTGCATGACGTGTCTGGATTGTGGGAGGTGTTATGCAGGTGAGTCTGGGAGAAGACTGAAAGACCGGGTTTCTGAACATGAGGTGGCACTGCGAACCACTAATTTTGAACGCTCCGCAGTCGCTAAGCATTATTGGGTTGAGCAGATAATCATGATTGCCGACGGGATATTGAAATCGTCGACTATTCATGTGATTACAGCCATTGCTCATGGCTCGAGACACTGAATATAGCTACCAATAACAGTACTATGAATCACACATAGGCAGTTGCACCCTATTATGGAATGTACTGTATTGCAGTGTGATGAGCGCTGGTGATCGTCACGTGTACATAATTCTGTTCTTCCAACACCAGACTCGTAATACATGATCATGCTCAGCTGACTTTTACTGTTATAACCAACAAAATATACTGGAGTACCCCATGAACCGACATGCTGATGAAGAGGCACTTCGTGTCGAATGCTTTTATCATATTGTATTTTAATGCTTTTATTTTATAATTTATCTGTTTTTAGTATTCTATGTATATATTATTTATTTTAATAAAGTTATTTTAATCAGATAATCGGTTGTCGCTAGAAACTTGGTATGATATGCAACCCGAAGCGCAAGGCCAGTTTCCCAATGTCCCATTTAGTGTATGGTGTTACTGTCAGTGTGTAGAAATTGTTTATGTCTGAAGCCTATAACAGACAACATTTGTGCTTTGCACATCGGTGTAAAGCTCATCGTACTATTCCCAGGAGTTTTAGATTAAAGGAACTGTTCTTCTGTGACCATATGAGGGGTGACTGTTTTGGCTTTGGTTTAAAAACTTTGGGAATCTGAATCGGTAGTTTTCAACAAGAATTGAAAAGGATCATCACGAACAAATCCAGACTCATGCAAGAATTAAGAGGTCTGGTCCCTCCTCCTATATATTCTACAGTGGTACGTGTTTTGTGTTCCCAAGCCCTATGTGTAACGGAAGTGTATCATGTATGTGAGCAGCATAAATTTAATGCTTTATTACGAGAAGCATATACTGCTAGGAACACACATATGAGAGATAACTCGCAGTTTGTTTTGAATGAGTAGCAAACAATTATCTAAGGAGCAAAGTAATATCTTAGCCTCAGCATGAAGTTTGCAGTCATTCCCTCTAAACCTCCCATCATACATTTGCCTATAGGTGTGAAAGCATCTCTCGACAAGCTGCCTGAAGAGACTGCTAACTTAATTCACTTTAAAACAGTATCTATCTGAACATGAGGTGGCGCTGCAAACAACTAATATCACTAACAACCTCAGACGATGTCAACAAGAAGCTCTTTCTTCTTTGGCAAAGACAACATTATTGTAATCTTGCCTGCAGATAAGGGGTGGCGCACTGTTGTCCTGGACAAGTCAGAGTATATTCGTAAAGCTCTCGCTCTATTACAGGATTGGGAGGTTTATGAAACTGTGCAAGCCTCCCCTGTGAAAGTGTTGCAGAAGTTGGAAGCTAAAGAAAATAAACTTGTGCATTCTCGGTTTTTAGCTAATAAGATTACAAAGAATGTTCGCTGGAAGTTTCATGCGACAGTTTGTCGATTCCCACAGTTTTATGGCCGTTGGTTCTTATTGTCATACACCCACGTATGAACTTTCTAAATATGTTGTCAAGTTATTAGCACCCCCTGTTGGGAAAACTGTTTACACTGTTTCCATACGCATTTTCTCCGTATTATTAAAGATTTTACTATTTCTGAGAGCAAGGTCATGATCTCCTTTGGTGTGGTTTCTCTGTTCATTTCTGTTCCTGTACAACAGGCTATTGCCTGTGCGAGACGTTTTTTGAGCAGGGAGACAGAACTTTGCTTTCTACAGATATTTCTACCACTCTCAATCTGTGTTTAATGGGGGCATGATCATGTTCAATGACTCTGTTCTGCCAAATACAGAGCACAGCTATGGGTGCCCTTGTTAGTCCTACATGGCCAATATTGCCATGGAGGAACTTGAGAGTCAGATTTTCTTGAACTTAGCTGTTCCTATCACTCTCTGGCGTCATTATGTTGATGATATCTTCGCCATTGTCATTCAGGGATCGGAATCTCGACTGCTGCAATATCTCAATTCCCTTTCGCCCATCGTTCTGTTTATGATTGAACTAGAGGTTGCTAATACTCTTCCTTTCCTAGATGTGTTAGTCCAATGCATGGTTTCGTGTTTAGTAACTTCCGTTTTTAGGAAGCCGATGTGTGCATGCCAATTTACCAATTATGGGTCTGCACATGCCCCTGGTCATTTGCATAGCACTGCATGCACTTTATTCTCCCACACTTGGATGCACTCGAGTTCGACTGGTGAAGGGCAATTGGAGATTTCCAAAATTAGAGTGGAGCTTTCAAATTTCAGTTATTCTCCTCGTGTTCTAGACATATGTGAGCTTCACGTACACGAATTTGTTACTCAATCTAACCCTTCTCAATGTATTTCCTGTCAATGAATTTATTTCTACCACCTACATTCCCTATTATCTGGGCATATCGGAACGTCTTGTTAGGATTTTGTGTCTCCATCATATACAATGTGTGCAACTTCCAGGGAGGAAATTACAGTCTATTATTTCTAAGGCGAGAAATACCTGTCCCTCCTTTCCTACGGAGTGGTTCCGTATACCACATTATGTGTCTGGATTATGGGGGGTGGGGTGTTATGTAGGTGAGTCTGGCAGAAGACTGAAAGACTGGGTTTCTGAACATGAGGTTGCTCTGCGAAACAGTAATTTTGAACGCTCTGCAGTCGCCAAGCATTATTGGGTTGAGCAGCACAATCTTGTCGACTATTCACATGATTACCACCAGCGAGCACAATCTTGTCGACTATTCACATGATTACCACCAGCGCTCATGGCTTCAGGCACTGCACATAGCTACCAATAATAGTATTTTGAATCGCACGAGGTGAGTCCACTTGCACCCTATTATGGAATGTACTGTATTGCAGTGCGATGACGATCATCATGTGTACGTAATTCTGTTCTACCGACACCAGACTCGTGATACAAGATCATGCTCAGCTGACTTTTACTGTTGTAACCAACACTATATACTGGAGTACACCATTCACCGACTACTAGCTGATGAAGAGGCACTTCGCTGCAAAAGCTTCTGTGTATTTTAATGCTTTTATCATATTGTATTTTAACATTTTTATTTTATTTTATAATTTATCTCTGTTTTCAGTATTTTATGTATATATCATTTATTTTAATAAATTTATTTTAACCAGTCAGTGCCATCGCTATAAACTTGTATGGTGATTTCAAAGATATTAATTAGTGATTTTCTAAATTTAAATTTAATTCATTCATTTTAAATCATTAATTTATTTAATCGAATTAATGATTTTATATTTTATCAGAAAACTTAAATTTCTTATTCGGTTTTCACCGTCTTGCCATCGAGACAAAAGTTCTTTCATATTCCACGATTTTGGTTAGCTTATGTTTAAAATTTCTTCCAATGGTATAATTTTCTTTATTTAATTTAAAATCGCTCTGTTGCATTAATACCTTGTCATAAGGTAATTTTTTTACTTTCGATTCTGATTCCTTAAAATTCTTGGCACTTCAACATGATCTTAATTTTATTTTCATAATTTCCTTCACAATATTTCAAATTAGCAATAGCACTGATAGTTCGAATAATTAATTTATCTGCATTTACCATAGTGATTCTGTAAAGCTTCTGAAAGGTAAGAGAGCTCCTGCAAGATGTTGATCATTAGTGCTAAATGGTTAACAAATTAAAGATTTAAAAGTCGATTTAATAATCCAGAATATTTAACTTCTGATTCAAATGTTTGCACAAATCGTGATAATTTCTCCAACTTGCAATTGCCGTCCACAAGCTAGAAGTTGCTCATCGTGGCCTGAACACATGACCGATCTTTATATTTTCCACATTAAGTCCTTTAGCAATCATCCTTAATTTGCACTGGTTTTTGGAGATTGGTGATGCAGTTTTTTTTTTTTTTTTTTTTTTTTAATTATTGCCTATATGCCATTATATTTTAGAACATTTTCTACACAGTGAAAGCCTCAATGAAGTTTCAAAATCTGCCAACATTTCACCTTCGTGAAGTTTATATAATAGTTGCCTCAACCCCCTCAATGCCAGCAGCTACTGTTAATATATTAGTCCGTGTATCCCCCACAAGCTAGCAGTTTTCTGACCCGCCTAACTCTGCCTCGATAGCATTAGCAAATATTCTTGCACCCTTTCTATTTAAGTGTATCCCATCCCTGTAGAAGCAATCTCTCCTTTTAACAAGCACAGACCAGGCTGAGAAAAATTCTACCACTTGAGCCTTGCACAATCTCTCCAGGGCTGAACTGATCACCAAGGCTCTCATCATATACTCCCTCCTATCGTGTCTAGGCAGAATTGCAGACACTTTCAAATTTAGCCCTAACTCGTGACTTTTTTTCAACATTGACCTTTACTCGTTAAGTAAGTCCGCATATCTACACTTAATGTCATTAGTTTGTGCCCTTAAAAGAACTGCTCTACAAGTCATCAACTTTTGCTCCTGGCAGACGTACCCTGGTCCTATTCCATATATCCCTTTTGCACAATACATTTCTCGTTTCCCTGACAATTCAGTCACCGACAATAACTAGCTCCTGTGGGACCAGCTCATTCTGCCCTGATGATTGCTGCTGTGCTGCCCGATGCACAAGAGTGAGCTCTGGCATTGAGTTGGGTAGCTGAGAGCTTAATGGCTCCTCCCCATTTTAATTCTTTCGAGGGCATCTACCCTACACCCACCTCGAACTCTCATAGAAGCCCATCAGAACACCGAGTTGGCACCTAATTCCTTCACGCTCGCTGCATTCAGCACACACAAACACATCCTCCTCCTTGGCTAGATCCAGTTCCATTCCAGAAAGGTTCGCAAAATTGCAAAATTCATCCCCTTCGGTTCTCTCCTGAGCCACAGCACTTCTGCTTGTTGCTTTGCTGCTCTAGTCTAGGGCATGATTTATGTTTAAATACAATTTAATTAACAATGAAAATTAATAAGATTAAATATTTAATTGATAATACTACACTAAGCTAACAGATTCCTAATAGTGCTACGTATTACACTATTTAGTTTTACGTTATACCTTATGTTATCAAGTTCGATATATGCTATGCTATTCTGTATAGGTCTAATATACAACAACAATGGCAGCAAGTTTCAAGCGGTACAAGATTCTATGGAAACTGATTAGTAACCCACAAAAAATTCAAAATACAATCACCAAGGGTGTCAAGACTAATATTCAAGATTTCTAAGAGGTACAAGCTAAAGATTATAATGATTTATGCACCAACATCGAGCCATGATAATGAAGAGGTTGAAGAAATGTACACTGAAATTGAGAGTCTTCTAGATGAGCAGAAAACCCACTACACTATTACTATGGGGGACTTCAATGCTAAGGTTGGAAAAAGGCAAAACAGTGCAGAAAGAGGAACTATAGGAAATTTTGGAATTGGTGAAAGAAATAAAAGAGGTGAAAGACTTGTGGAATTTGCAGAATCTCAAGGACTGTCAGTAATGAACACTTTTTTTCAAGAAAAGGGTGAACAGAAAGTGGACATGGAAGAGTCCAAATGGATTAACAACTAATGAAATCGACTTCATCCTCACTAACAGAAGATATATTGTGAATGATGTTACCGTCCTGAATAAGGTAAATGTTGGAAGTGATCACAGAATGGTAAGATGTACACTTGATGTAGGAAAGGAAAGGAAAAAAACTGACTCGAGTAAATAATACAAAGGTCTTTGAAATAACAGAGGAGGAGAAAAAACAGTATGTACTGGAACTTAAGAACAAGTTTGAGCTTCTGCAGACTGCTCGGGACCAAGATATCGACGAGGAATATTACAACTTTCTGAAAGTGATAAAGCCCAAGAAACCTATAGGGAAACAGAAATCCAAAGAAGAAAAAATTAGTCAAGAAACACTTGTCATGATGAACCAAAGACGACAAATGAAGAGCAAGAAAAACACTTACAGGGAGAAAATTGAGTATACTGAGTTATGCAAAGCCATTAGAAAGAGACTCAGAGAGGACATAAGAAGATTTAACACAAGAAAAGTAGAACAAGCATTAAGGGAAAACAAAGGATTTAAATCAGCAGCCATGAGCAGTAATACAGAAAGACAAATGATACTGAAACTGAAGAATAGCGATGGTGTACTTATAAACAGCAGAGAAGGCATAATTCAAATAGCAGAAGACTACTATAGAGAATTATACAAGGAGCGAGGGAATGATACCAACAGTGGGGAACATGGATTGCAAAGTAGCAACACATACGACATACCCGATATTCTTCCTGATGAGGTAGAACATGCAGTGAAGAAAATGAAGAATCGGAAAGCCCCGGGGGAAGATGAAGTTACTGTAGAGTTGTTAAAATTGGGAGGAAAAGACATAACACAAAAACTGGCAAGGCTCTTCACAAAGTGCATTAGAAAAGGTGTGACGCCTAAGCAGTGGATTAATGCAATCATAGTTTTGCTGCATAAGAAAGGAGATAAATCAGAAATTGGAAATTATAGACCAATTAGCTTGTTATCCCACATCTACAAGTTGTTCACAAGGGTCATTACTAACAGATTAGAAAGAATACTTGATGAAAATCAGCTGAAAGAGCAAGCTGGTTTTAGGACAGGATTCTCAACTATGGATCACCTTCATGTAATATCACAGCTAATAGAGAAAGCAAATGAATATAAAACACCATTATGCCTGGCATTTGTGGATTATGAAAGGGCATTTGACTCCATACAGCATAAGGCAATGTTTCGGGCACTGGAAAGACAAGGCATAGATACCCCATATATTATGATTTTGAAGAAAATATATGAGAGTGCTACATCCTTTATTAGACTAGACAAAGACAGTAGCAAATTTAAAATCGAGAAAGGAGTTCGACAAGGAGACACAATATCTCCGAAGCTGTTTACTGCTGCCCTTGAGGAAGCTTTCAGAAGATTAGACTGGTCGCAGAAAGGAGTCAATGTGAACGGAGAGTACCTAAACCATTTACGATTTGCAGATGACATTGTGGTTATAAGCCACGATCCCAAAGAATTAGAGGAAAATCTTAATCAGTTATGCACAGTTAGTAAGGATTTTGGACTAAAGATGAATATGGCTAAAACAAAAGTAATGATGAACAAGTATGCCACGGAAAGGGAAATAATGATTGAAGGAGCAGTAATTGAAAAGGTGGAGTCATATACTTATCTGGGACAAGTTACTAGCTGTAATAATGATAAATGGCTGGAAGTCAAGAGAAGAATAAATTTTGGATGGATAGCATTCAGGAAATATAGTCACATACTGAAGAGCAATATCCCAGTTTGTCTGAAACGTAAAATAATGAATCAATGTATACTCCCCACCATGACTTATGGAAGTGAAACTTGGGCACTCACCAAAAGAATGGAAGAGAAGCTAAGAACTACACAGCGAAGAATGGAACGAATTATATTGGGAATCAGACTGGTAGATAAGAAGAGAAACACATGGATTAGACAGCAAACTCAAGTAAAGGACATTCTTATCAAAACTAAAGAACTAAAATGGTCTTGGGCAGGACACATAGCTCGAAGACATGATGACAGATGGACTAAGAAAATAACAGAATGGTACCCAAGAGGAGCTAGAAGAAAACCTGGAAGACAAAGGCGGAGATGGATAGATGAAATTCATGAGTTTTTGAGTAGTAAATGGATGGCCAGTGCTCAAAACAGAAGGAACTGGAAAGTTGCTGGAGAGACCTTCATCCTGCAGTGGATTGAAAATGGCTGATGATGATGATGATGATGAACCCACAAAATGTGTCTAAATTCAAAATAAACTAAGGAGTGTGACTAGGACTAGAAAAAAGCTACTTCTAGAGATTAAATTAATATGACAATCATAGGTGTGCACAGCCTAAAACAAGAAGGGGCCAACCACATTTGGATCCCCTCATAAAAAATAAAACACTTTATTTTTAAATAAATATATTTTTATAAATACAATTTTGTATATACATTAAGATCCCCGTATCCGTGGATATAAGCGAACACCTGCTGAACCCATATATAACATGATTTTCATGTACACACATACGTATAATAAAGTTTAATTGATAAATTAATATTGCTATTAATATGCTATAAATTAATATTGCTTGTACATAATAATAGTAAATTGCTATTGGTATTATCGTAAATGCAATTAGATTGAGTTTATAACTGATTCCACAAGCAGAAACACAACTGGAAATTGTTTTTATGGTAGTGACCTCCAGAAATGTGCTTTAGTAAATTGTGAGCTAGTGAGGTGTTAATAGCGTGTTTCTGCCATTACGGTGTTGTTTATTCAGTTGATACACGCACGCAGCTTTGTTTATGTGTATCAAGTGTGCCTCTTCATTTTGAAATTGTGCTTTATCTCCTAAAAATGAGTAAAATACTTAAAAGGTATGAAAAGGAAACGTCCTGGTGAGGACACTACAGATTCAGAGAGAAAAAGAAAAGCAATATTGATAGACAGAGCAGCCTGGGTCAAAAATTCTTACCCGGGAAAATTTGTAGCAGCCTCATACTAGCGTTTATGGCCAAAATCACACCGGCCTTCATCGTCTTCTGGCCTCTGGCCCCACCAGGGTTTTCCCGGTAAGGCTATTTTTCTCTACTGACAGAAGCGAATTGGCCTCTGTCAATAGAGAAAAAATATGAAATTGTGAAACACTTTGAGCAAAATGAAAGAAGACGTGCAACAAGCGTAAATGAGGCAATGCTGAGAATTAGAAAGAATGCAGAGAAAATAAAAACAACTTGCACAGCAGGAACAACTCAAAGTGTAACAAAATCCATTAGATCAAGTCACAAAGACAAAGGATTGGAAGAGTTGAAATGGCTGTCATCTGGATAGAAGGTCAAACAAAAAACAAGTCTGCTTATGATAGAAGCAAAAGCATTAGCAATATTTTCTTACGTAATAATTACCGTAATAAAATGCATATTTTATTATGATTATTTCTTGTGTTTGGTAATGTTTTGGTTACAAATGCATGTTCAATCTTGGGTGGTCAGCATCTAACCCTATTTTTTCATTCATTTTTTTCCCATGGTTAACTGCAGGTAACTGAATCAGTGGATATGGAGGCACAACTGTATATTAAAATTTTTATTTCTTTAAAAAATAAATTTATATAATAATTTCTTTAAAAAACATATACAGGTAACCCTAGTATAACACGATAGTTTGGTTCCTACAAAATCTTTTGTAATGCGAAACCATGTTATACGGGACTAAGAACCAGTGGAAAAAGGGAGTAAAGAATGGAAAAATTAATGGAATAATTAATTTTTATTATAATAATTAATTACTACTATAAAAATGGAATAATTTTTATAGTGGTAATAACTTGATATTTTAACTTTATTTTTATAACAGTAGTAACTTAAATAGTAATAACTGAACAAACATCTTACCTTACAAACTGTGATATTTATATGTCAGATAATGTACATTAATTTAATATTCTTCCTCTTCATCACTGGTAAGCACAATCTCTTCTGCAGCATCCAGATATTGTGTACCTTCTGCTCTCTTTAAAAGTCACAAACTATACACTTTGAAGTCACAATTTTTTATGGTCTCAAACAAGCACAAAACCTAACCCAGGGATCTTCCAACAAAATACAGTGCACCTCGACTTAGATACAAAGCATAAATTTAACTTTATTACCTTACCAATTAATAAAGTTAAATGATACGTGAAAATCAGAAGAATATTTTCCAGTTAGCAAAATAAAAATAAATTTACGCTTACGTACATAGTTTAATTAATATGTACTGTAATATGTACATACTAATTGATAATTCTGTTCACTGACTTTTTTTTTTTTTTTTTTTTTGGTTGTAAAATTTAAAACAGTAAAAATGATAAGCAACTAATAACAAAGAACAGGGCACACACAAGTTGCAACAAACATGATACACACAAGTGAGATATGGAATAATGAATTTCTGAAAATTTATCTGTTTTTTATATGATTGAATATTTTGTGGAAGAGGAAGCACATTTCACCATAATAACATGAAAACCCACAGAATTCCAGCTATCGGTACTATAGCAAATGCAAGATCGAGTTTTACTAAACATTTGTAATTGATTACACTAACAGAAAAGACCAATAAACCGGGAACTGCAAATTGTTTTTATTGTTTTATGGTAGTGCCCTCCAGAAATGTGCTTTAGAAAAATACCACGAAGGCTATTAAAACAACTAGCAAGTCAACAGTGGGGATTCACAAAATGGAATGGAAACATTGAAAATTACATATAACATAATGGCAGGGTTTTCCCACAATTCTCAAACTGGGTTAGAGCGAAACAGTGATGTAGAAGTACCGTGTTACATGGGGTTTGCCTATACATTAAAATACATTATAATAGTTCGTAACTAATAAATATTCAACCTTTTTAGGTTTACAATGTTTTTAGGTCTATTTATTTATTTATTATAATAATATTCTAAGTTCAAAAGGAACAAAGGCGACAAAGACGAATTTGTCACTTACTTCTACAATGACTGCAGCAGTTAAATCCTGTTCCACATATGAAAGCAATAAGTAGTTCGACCGTTCTTGCATCATAACGCTTCTTAATTTTGTTTTTATATGACTCATTTTGAAAAAGTTTGTTCAGGAGTGCAACTTGTAACACCTAAAACCTGAAAGTCGTATGTCACTTTTGTGAAATTTGGATATAATTTATATCGATCGGCATCAGTAAGCTACTTGCTCCAGGTTAAAAGATTTTTGCAGTTTAGATGATTAGTGGCTTTTAACAATGATATTTCTGTCTGTAAATCCATCAAAGATAATTGAAAACAGTTGCAGAGTATTTCCATATATTCAGATGCAAGGTTTAATTCAAGGAGATTCCCCCATAGCTTTGATTACTAGGATTATTTCTTGATTAAATTTGCTGTGTACAGGATTCATTAGGGTATCAAGAAGTGGGAAATAAAAATTCATTCATAAATCTTCTTCTAAATTTTCAAAGTGATGTTAGGTATTTCCATTTCAGAGGGCCCCTGTCCCCCCCTGTGCAGGGGGCCCTCTGCTTATTATTATTATTAGCCATACGGTGCAAGGAAGCCTGAGGCTTATGCTGCACCAGCCAAAAGAGAGAGAGAGAGAGAGAGAGAGAGAGAGAGAGAGAGAGAGAGAGAGAGAGAGAGAGAGAGAGAGAGAAGTAGAAGGGAATCACCAAGAAAAAGAAGAATGAATATATCCAGCTCAGGACCCTGGATGTGCCAAGCCCATATTCTTATTAAATTTCTTTTTAAAAAATTCTAGTCCTTTGTGTTGTTGTGATCCATATTAGCAATTTCTTTCAGCATAGTAAATAGAACATTGTAACTCCTTCTGTGCCAAAGAATTTGATGACCAGGGGAAGAGAGGGTGGAAGAGGAGGAATGGAGGAAGATAAAAGTTTATTTTGTGATAATGTTCCATGTCGTATTCATGCACTGTATTGTTATTATCACATCATACAATAAATCACAAAAATATATAGAAAGCAGAATAATATTATAGATGATTGGATAGATAAATGAATGGATGGGAATAGGTAAGCTTCTTGGTAGGTAGGGTGATGGGTAGATAGGCTGATGGATGGTACAGAATACAACTGGGGTGCAAATTTTAAGTCTCACCTAGGGCACATGAAACTCTTGCACTGGCTCTGTCTACACCACACTAAAACTCATCCTCGCATCTTTTGCCAAAATGGCCCAGAAAGTTATGCGAACATTGACTGTACATCTTCTGACTTCCACATGTTTAATTTGGTGAAGGACAATATTCATGACCATTTCAGTGACAGGTGAAATCAAAGGACATTCAAAACTGGAACACATCAGTAGTCTGTTGAATTTTATCAAACTAGATTTAAGAATTGGATTCAGTAGTGAATGTGTTCAGCATGGCAGGGCCTATAAAAGTAAACTGTGCATTCTCTGATTGGTCTGCTGTTTGATGGAAGAGAACACCTGAGTCTCCAAGAAATTAAACCATTCCATGCACCCATTACCGACTAATTTGGTCATGGTGTTAAAAAAAAAAAAAGTTCCTTGTACTATAAGTGAAGGCAGTCTCACTGACATAACTGATTTGTCATGGAACACCGCCAATGATTTCTTCATAGCAGGCAATAGGAATCTGTGTCCATTCCTCCTTCAGTGCAGTCTCCAGTTCAGCTATAGAAGAGGGATGTCTTTCTTATGCCCTGATCTGTAGTTACAGTTCATCTGAAATGTGTTCTATCAGAATTATCTGGATTTTGGATTGACCATGTGGGTTGCTTGAGTTTTCAAATCAGGTTGTTTTTACACTGCTAGCTATTATGGGATGCAGGCATTTCCATAGAACTGCCAAAGTGTGAGCACTTTCCCAGGATGCCAGTGTACTAATCAGAACTGATGGTGTTTGGCATTACAAGCAACGGTCCAAGTGCATATCACAAGAAGCAGCCCCATACCATAACCAGTACACGAGCAACCAGCATTTCAGGAAAGCTCCCGATACTGTTGCACATGGAAGACTGCTGCACAAACCAGAGCAGCAAGGCACCAAGGGCAAGTTGCCGCCATGGACAAAAGAACGGCTGAATGGGAAAAAAAAAGAGAGCGGCAACCAATGGACACCGCTCCTCGTGGACCAAGGTTATTAGTGGAGTCCCCCAGGGTTTGGTGTTGGGCCCATTGTTGATTTATATACATCCACTCCCTGACTTACGTAAGGGTTGCGTTCCGCAGAACTCTTGTAAATCGGAATTTCCCTAAATGCTTACGCAGCACTCCCAACTATGCACGCTGAATTTGATTGAAGCAAAAAAGAAATGTTCGATGAACATGCAAATAGAATTATTTATTCAATTTTTTTATCTCATGTGTACGAAAAATTAAAATGTGTACAAAATCACAAAAATTTCAAAATTATAAAATTACAAAAAGAGAGAGGAGACAGGCATAACATCAGCAAGTTTTACCTTTCAAGCATCACTGCCAGAATTAACTCTCCAGCTGATAAGCACATCACTGCAGAAGTTGAGGGCTGTGAAGATTTAGAAGGGGTTTTTTCCAATACATCACAATATTTCTTCGCAGTTGCAGAATCGGCACTGGCGACTTCACTGCATACTTTAATGTTTTGGAAACCAGCGCAATGCTTGAACCTATTAAACCACCCATTTCTTGCCACGAATATTATGGCTTGGGATTTGCCATACTTATCCTTAATATCTTTATAAATACTTCTTGCTTTTGCTTGAATGGCCATTGGACTCAGAGGCACTTGCTTCTGAATCTGATTTTCCATCCATATTATTAATAGCTTTTCCATCTTCAATATAGCACCTGAAAGCTGTTTTGTGATTACTGTTGATCTTAAATGTGTTGATCCTTTAACATGTTCTTTTATACGCACACTGTCCCTTAAAATAGTATTCACTGTTGAAGCAGCGAGATCTAATTCAGTGCAATAGATGACAAACTTTGGCCTGCTTCGTACTTCTTAATTATGATGACAATTAAGTCAATAAAACAGCAAAAATTTATCAAAAACTTAGTGTTTGCTGGAGCTGTAAATCTTCACCCACATATCCCATAATGCCATATATTACAGGCAATTCTTGCTTTATGAGTTCCCAGGTTCAAGAGTTTTTTTCTCCCAAGTATCAACAAAATTGAAAATATGAACATTAACTGGAAAAAAAAAAATGAATGTTAAACATTCATAAATACCGCAGTCCAAACCACATGTGTAGCTATACAGTGCAGTGTATCCAGCTTTACAATATTAATCAGTTCCAGAGCCACCATCATATCGTTAAAATATCGTAATGTAAACCCAATAACACATTGGTTTTTTGGTAATTCGTTTCAAGATCTCGGAAGTTGAAATTTTCGCTGTATAACTAAGCTATTTCTCTCTCTAAAATATCATTTTTAAGGTCATATAAAAGGTCCTGAGCGTGGTTTGTAAATTTTATTAGTTACCAATTCAAATCATTAAAATGCACTACACTTTCATCGTTATCATATGTTCCGTTATAAGAATCAATTTTAAACGCCTTTGTGATATTTTTCTAAATCACATTTCTGGAGGTCACGACCATAAAATAATAAAAACAATTTGCACTTTCTGGTTTATTGGGCTTTTCTGTTACTGCAAGCGGGTAGTAATTAAAAGAGATTACAGTATCTTGGAAACAAACATCTCTTGAAATATTTCTGAAGAAGATGACTCCTTGTGCAATAAACCAACGAGTGCCGAGCCAATAATGAGTGATCAACGAGTGTGCATTTAGTTGATGATGAAGAATAAACATTCTTTAACATTTGTAATCAATCATTGTTTAAACATTAACTAATTAGCTAACTTTCATTGTTGAGAACGTAACCCCTATTTTTAACCTTATGTCCATGGGAAATCAATTCCCATTTTATGAGCATGTGCTAGGAACAAATTAACTCGTAAAGTCGAGAACTACCTGTATATGGAGTTGTTACTGTGAATACTGACTAAAAACATCTCTGTTCAGGTCCTTTTGCCCTGCTTTTCACCCGCATGCACAACGTAGCTTTCTGCAAGCTGGAATAAACACTGTTATTATTAGAGGTAATGATAGTGAATCAGCACACAATATGCATAAATACTAGCATGAAACATAAGTAATAGAACATTTCATAAACATATCTCAATGGCTGGCAAAAAGAGTGAAGAAATAATATCCTGGAGAAAAGCACTAGGCAAATTTTCCCTGTTATATACACCACTGTCTAAAAGGTCTCTAGACACATCGGTTTCACATTGGCATTATTGCCACCACCTTCAATTGGTTTCCCTTTGGCCACTATTATAAACTCCACTCTTCTGGAGACGTTTTCCACCAATTAATGAAAGAGTGCAGTAGGTGTAGTCCTTTATTCCTGCTGTAGAACAGGGACCAATTGAGCTACTGGTCGGGTCACAAAGGAGGTTAGGCAGGCGAAAGCAGATTACGAGAAATCCTTGGCAAAAGATGCAAAGAAAAACAGCAAGGATTTCTTTACTTATATAAACTCTAAAAGGAAGGGGATGAAACTGATTGGTCCACTTCATAATAATGGTTCGACTGTTGATGATCCTGCTCAGATTGCAAACAAACTGAATGAGTATTTTGCATCTACATTCACACATGAGGAGTTATTAAGGTTTGAAAATGACAGAAGGTTATCAAATTGTATCAGGGTACTTAATGATTTTGTAATAACTGAGAGCAAAGTGGAGGAGAAATTGTTGAAGTTAAACATAAGAAAGGCACCTGGGGTGGATGGGATCTATCCAGTTATATTAAAGGAGGCGGCAAAGAAACTAAGCAAACCCTTAGCCATAATTACGAGAGCATTCTTGGACTCAGGGGAGGCCTCCACGGACTGGAGATGTGCAAATGTATCCCCAATTCACAAAGGGGGTTCGAAGGGTGACACGAGTAATTACAGACCAGTTAGTTTAACTTCTGTTCCGGGTAAAATAATGGAGTCACTGGTTAAAGATGCATTGCAGGATCATCTAGACAAGACTGCAGCAATAATTCAGACACAGCATGGGTTTGTTTAAGGGAAAGTCTTGTCAGACAAATTTGATAGGATATTATGATGTGGTTACAAAGGAACTGGATGCAAAAAATAATTTTGATATCATATATTTGGATTTCAGGAAAGCTTTTGACACTGTTGCGCATGGAAGACTATTGTACAAATTGGAGCAGAATGGTATTAAGGGTAAGTTGCTACAATGGATAAAAGGATGGTTGAGTGGGAGAAGACAGAAGGTGGTAATTAATGGGTGCTGCTCTTCGTAGACTAATATTACTAGTGGAGTCCCATAGGGTTCGGTGCTGGGTCCTCTGTTGTTTTGTATATTTATCAATGATACTGATGAAGGTATATCAGGCTTAGTGTCGAAGTTTGCAGATGATACAACGGTTGGCAGGGTTGTTAATGACAGTAATGACAGTGTGCTACTGCAACAGGATCTAGATAATTTGGGCAGATGGGCTAAGAAGTGGCAACTGAAGTTTAACCTTGACAAATGCAAAGTACTGCATATGGGTAGAAGTAACCCCAGAGAAACGTACCAACTGTGTGGTACTACACTTAAGGTGGTAGAAAATGAAAAAGACCTGGGAGTAATTGTGCAGTCAGATATGAAGTTTTCTGAGCAATGCAGACAGGCTGCCAGGGCAGGTCATGGGGTTTTGTCAATGATATATAGGAATTTTGCTAGCAGGGAAAAGGAAGTGATTGTCCCTCTGTATAAGGCAATGGTCAGGCCATACCTTGAGCACTATGTACAGGTCTGGAGGCCTCATTTTAGGAAGGATGTAGATTTGCTTGAGCATGTACAAAGAAGGGCAACAAGATTGGTGAGGGGAATGAACGGATCCTCTTACCAAGAGAGGCTTAAGTTCTGCAAATTGCAGTGGCTGGAGACTAGGCACCTGCACGGTGATCTGACTGAGGTGTATAAGGCCTTGAATGAGTTGAGCACGCTGAATTCTGATGGGATCCTTCCACTTGTTCAGATTACAAACCTAAGGGGGCATAAATTGAAATTAAGAAAAGACAGATGTAGAATAGATGTGTGGAAATTTTCCTTTAGCCAGCGGGTGGTTAATTGCCGGAACAAACTTCCATCTGTCGTTGTGGAAGTTGATAGGTTAAATGAATTTAAGGAGGAACTGGACAGGCATTTGGAGGGAATGGTGTGATTTTTTTTTTTTTTGGCTGATGCTGCATAAGCTTATACACTTGCTTTCTTGCATCACATGCCACTATTACTACTACTACTGATGAGGGAAGTGTTGATCTATTCCTCACCTGACATTCCAATTCATCCCACAGGTCAAATCAGGACTCTGTGTTGGCCATTCCAACTTCTGTGTATACAAAAGTCACTCTCAAACAGCACTAGTGGCAAGTCATAGGGTATTATCCATAGAATAAACATGTACCAAAGAATTGACACATCGTCAGAGCATGAATTGACCAAAATGTTAAGGTAGGTGTTAGAGTTTATGATTCGCTGCACAACCACTAAAGGTCCTAGACCATACCATGAGAAACAGCCCTACACCACATGACCCCACTTCCTCCAAACTTTATTGTTGGCACAACGTGCTCTGGTAGCAGATTTTCTCCTTTACATCCACCTATCTGAATGGAATAGGGTGTGGCAAGATTTGCAACTCCATAAAACTGACTTCCACTGCTCTATGGGCAACCTATGGTGTTTATTGTAATGTGCAAGGTGATTGTGGTTGGTGATGTTTTGCTTATATAACACCGCTCTCCCATGAAAACCAAGGCTGTGGAGCTTCATGTGCAGTGTACAGACCTGTTGATACTGCCTGTCATGACTGTTGCATTATCCTTCCCAGTACCTCTGGTCACATGGAAATAGGCTATCAACAATTTCACAAACTGACAATCCAGTAATGTAATATCCCACAATAACACCCCTCTTGAAATTAGTCAGCCCTGCTCCGCATACCATAATAAGAATAACTAATCTGCATGGCTTGTATGCCTTAATTATATATTTATCTAAGTCGCTTGTTTACCTGGTAAGGTCTGATGGACTATGAAAAGAGGGGGTGCCTGCATACTTTTTTGGAGTGTCGTGTATTTAACTTGGCAGATATATTACTTTCAGAGAGGTGATATTATTTAGTCAATAAGTTTCAGTAATCATACGAGCTGTGTAAATTAAGTATATTTCCATAAATATACTACTTACCCATTGCTTTTTTTTGGTCTCAGAAACTTCTTGCTGATGCTGTTCTAAAAGTTTACGGATTTGTTGTTGATGAGTCATTTGAAGGTGCTCTTCAGCCTTGCGTCGAACTTCTTCCAATTCTCGGTTGATCTTTTCTAGGGCTGCGTTAATGGACTTCTGTTTATCCTCTTCGTAATCTTTCTGTAACTGTTATGTATAAAATAGTTTGAATAACACTTAAAAAAAAAAATATATATATATATATATATATATATACATATACATATATATATATATATATACCCCCTCCCTAAAATACAGTTTGATACCAGGTTGCAAATATATAAAGGAATATGCAGGAATATCTTTCATTAAGATCTCAAGAGCAAATAAATAATGATTCCAATAAATGAAGCTAAATATAAAAAAGGAGCACCTGAGATGAATAGAATCTATCCAATTATATTACGGGACGTAGAAAAGGAGATCCCTATGGACCGGAGATGTATGAATGTATCCCCAATTCACAAAGGGGGAATCAAAAGATGACATGAGTAATTACAGACTTACTGGCTTAAATTCTGTTCCAAGGAAAATAATGGTCACTGGTTAAAGAAGTAATGCAGGACCATCTAGACCAGGGATGTCAAACTCATTTGGGCTGTGGGCCATTTCACGTATTAGTGTACCTCACGTGGGCTGCAAAATGCTTTTTAATTGCTGAATTGTTGTTTGTTGCTGATAGATACTTGTAGCTGAGAATGCACTAATAACTAATTGAAAGGAAATAAATGTCTGAATAAACAACAGCATGAATGTTGAAAAGCAAGTTTATTTCAGAAAATACAATATTTCAACAAGGGAATATACATGAAATTAGGTAATCTAGGCCTTTTTGCCAGACACTTGACTCCGTTTACTTGCAACCAGCTTTGGAAGATTTGGAGTCAAGGATTGAGAAGACACAACCTTTATTATGGAAGAAAGATCGGCGTCGGTTCCTTGATTTGTGGGCTGTGTTATTATTATTATTAGCTATATGGTGCAAGGAAGCCTGAGGCTTATGCTGCACCAGCCATAAAAAATTCCCGAGTTACCCTAAGAGAGAGAATCCAGCTCAGGACCCTGGGTGCACCAAGCCCATAGCTTTCATACATTAAAACAGTTGTTCACATAATATGTGTTCCCAAATTAACACAAAAATTTTGTGGCAAACTTTCTTATCTCTGGGTATTTTCGCCCTAAATACAATCCCAAAAATCTTGGTATTGCTCTTAAAATTGAGTCATTCGGCAGATCAATTAGTACCATTTGTAGGGAAATGTGAAAAGTCACTCTCAAACAGCTCTAGTGCTGTTTGAGAGTGACTTTATGGAAAGGAGAAAAATCTTCTTGGTGCTCCTTGAAATCTTTAAAACACTCATAAAATTTGTCTTTAATCCTTTCTACTCTGTCACAATATTTTGAAAAGAAAAGTCAGAGTATCCTCTTAATTGATTTTGCCACACAATCAACTTTTTTTGAAAACTAGCCAGTGCATCGTGCATGTCTGTTATCAACTGATCTTTCCCTTGTAGTTTAATGTTTAGATCGTTTAAGTGACCTGTAATATTTACTAGGAAGGCCAGATCTTATACCCAAGACTGATCCCACAGAAACGATACATCCTGAACTTTCATTTCTAGGAACAGCATTATTTCTTCCAAAAGTAAAAAAAAAAAAAAAAAAAAAAAAACCTCTTTAGCATGTTGAGGAAAGACAACCAACGAAACTCTGTGTAGTATGGCGGCCCTTCAAATTCACTTTCCAAGGCCTTAAGAAGGAGAGCAAACTGGAGGTGATTTAATCCTCTGGACTGGATGAAGTTCATAGATATTTTAGGGGTCAGATCTGTTTCTTGTAGACAAAGAACAGCAGGCTTATATTCGGTAATTAAGTCATAAACATTGTCTAAGTTAGCTCTGAGGCTGCAACAATTGCATTGAACGATTCTATACATTACTGAGGATTATCAGGTGTGTCTGCTTGCTTACGGGATGTGGCTTGTTTGTGCCTGTCTAGCCTTGTTTTTTCCCTTTTTCAAAGTTGGTCTGGTGATGTCCATTTCCTTCTCTTTTGCATGAATTTCAAGAAGTAGTTCATCTTGATGTGAATTTCTATGTCCACGGTATCAATACTTGATTTCTAATTATCTCTTTAAGAGCTTATTTGCTTAACTGGCTGTTGTGTAATGTTTTTATCTGTAGTATTGTCAATGGTGTATTTACCAAATGAGTTGATTGCTGTTGGGTAGGCTATTCTTTTAGTGCAGAGAGGACCAACATTGCCCATCATAAATTGAGATGCTTGGCGGAACTGAACAATCTGTTTGCATTGTTATGGATCATTGCTTTTTTTTACAACTGAAAAATAAGATGGCAATTCATTATAAATGTCTTTTTGCTTCTTGGTATGGCACCTTGTGTTACACTTTGTATGTTCTTTTCTGTCTGCCACTGGATGCACTCCTTTGAAAATGCTGAATGATTTCCCTTACAGTTTGGGCAGCATTGCATTTCAGTGGTGCAGTCTGTGTAAACATGATCTTTTGAACAACAGGAGCACAGGTGGTTACACCCCTGACTACTTGCGACTGTCCAAATTTTTGGCATTTAAAATACAGGAGGGCCTCGATTAACGCAATTAATTTGTCCCGCGAGCGCATCGCACAAAACGGATACGCGTTAATTGAATATAATAACCAATAGGAAAAATTATAATTAGTCCTTGACCTTCTGGAATGTCCACAAAGAATATTAAAAATACCTTTTAAATAACTTTTTAACTGTATACAATGTAAAAGATAATGAAAATAATTATGGAATTAAATGTTTATTGCATAAAACAGTGGTTCCCAAACTGCGCGGCGCAGAATATTTTAAATTTTCGAGGCAAACAGCGATACTCGACATCTGTTGGACACTGCACGAACTACTAGCTCGAGGTAGTTCACAGTTTCAACATTTCTTATTAAGTTGTTTGGACCTAACTACTAAGCGGAACTGTTAGGTATTTCTTTTGGTCTGAGTGCGCCTTGAAAAAATTACTGAGACACTAAGAGTGCCGTGAACCGAGAAAGTTTGGGAACCACTGACATAAAATACACAATGAAGAAATGACTGTTGCGGAAATATTTGAACAGTGTTGACTTTCTCTTTTCATCAATCAATTTCCGATAGCTGACAACAATCTTCTCTGGGCCTGGCGAAATAAATATCGCAGAGAACCTCAAACCTTTTGTTTGAGGTTCTATGCGATACGAAAGATTTCATCTAATTCGTTTACTGTTATCTCCTTCGTGGTAACATTTTCATCTGGCTCATTTAAAAATTTGAATTTTTATGCAAGTGTGCATTGACTTTATTAGCAGGAGACAAACAAATAACATGTCTTCTTCTGATGGAACACACCGAGGCGGGCAGCAGGCAAACGTTTGTTTATAGACCGTACTACTCGTGGTAAGCTTAATGCACAATTAAAATCCTTTTCAACTATCGCATAAAAAAAAAAAAAAAAAACCCACGATCGTGTTAATTGGAAATTTGCATCATGTAAAGTGAAAAGTGGTATAATTTTTCAAATAGCGTTAACTGAAATTTGCGTTAATCGAACTTGTGTTATGTGAGGCCTTCCTGTACCGGACGAGGTTTGGAATGTAAGGTTGCAATTTGCACCTTAAATATCCAGCTTTAAGTTGGTAGGATTGGTGTTTTAAATGTAAGAATGACTGTTTGGGTAGGAGTAAGTACTCCATCTTTCTTAATGACTATCCTTTTGACATTTATCACATTTTGATCACTTAATTCCTGAACAATCTCTTCCTCAGATATATTAAGGAGATCCCACTCTGCTATTACCCCTTTAGAGGAGTTTAATGTGTCATAAGGTGTAACTTTTGTGGGAATTCCACCAAAAGTTGATGTTTTTAATAGTCTTTCTGAGTGCTTGTTCTCACTCATCTCAACTAGAAGACCTCCAGATTTTAATCTCCGAACCATTTTTGGAGGGCCCGCCACATTTGCAAGACATTTCTGTACAGGTGACCCCTGCTTAACGCTGATAATTCGTTCTGTAAAAACAGAGTGCTAAGTGAATCCGCGCTAAGCGAGCGCCGCATTCCCATAAGGTAATATATGTATTTGTGAGTTGCAGTTGGTGCCATAGGATATTTCCTAATCAATAATAAACGGTAGTGAAAAAATGCACAAATGTCGGTCA
This sequence comes from Mastigoproctus giganteus, assembly GCF_048544385.1. Lineage (NCBI taxonomy): Eukaryota > Metazoa > Arthropoda > Arachnida > Uropygi > Thelyphonidae > Mastigoproctus > Mastigoproctus giganteus. Next base: position 168,694,977 of record NC_143584.1, on the reverse strand, counting down.
AAATATTTAATATTCAAATATTTGTACATATAAAATATTCTACATTACATATGTATATAATTATGTGGTAACTACTTACGTATCAAAATTAAACTTAAAATCATGAATTTAATTGATCTAAGTGGATTTAATTTAATTGATGAATTTAATCATAAAAATGTGTCGATTTTAAATGGAATTTTAAGTTTAATTTTAAACCCCCCGCAACGTTACCACCCAACAATAAAGTCAACCGATCCTTCGCCGCTTTGAAACCTGGAATGTTTTTTTCTTCTTTCAGAAGAAAAAAAACTGAAAAGAACTTGTTAAAAACTTGTTGAGAAGTATAACACATAATATCCCTCTTCAATAATTTTAACAAGTTCTTTTTTGAAAGTTTCGGCTCCTTCTGCACTTGTGGTTTCTCCCTGGATTTTAAATCTATTCAACCAGCCCTTACTAGTTTTAAATGGTTCCACATTTTTTTTTTTTTTAGGTGAGTTTTCTTCAGATCATCATATTGGCTAATCTCTCTGTCTCTCTCTCTCTTTTTTTTTTTTTTTTTTAATAATATTTAACTTAACTGAATTCTGCATTGGATATTATCTTCAATAAAATTAGTTAAAGTCTTTCCATTTCAATGCTAATAGCCGGCCTAGCCCTAGTTGCTTGCAGTGGAACAGCTATCTTTCCCGCTGCTAAAATTAATTCTTTATTATTTTTTATAATTGTTCTTACAGTTAAACTTGCAAGTCCTAAATTATGGCACACATCCACTTGTCTTTGACCGGAATCGATTCGCTTCAAAATGTCTAATTTAATTTTCAAATTCAGTCTTTTTCTTACATTTATAGTCTTTGTACTGCACTCAGACATTGCTTTTTCATTCTTATCGGCCATTATTAACTCTTCGAAAATGTAACTGCGTTGGTTGCATTAATTATGATACAATGTTCAGTAAACTGTCCATTTCGCAGAATGTCTAATATGGTACTGAGAGATGACTAGACTTTCGATAAATGCATATAACACAAATATTACAAGCAATATACTTGATCATTTTTTAAAATGTTGATCTCGAAACTACGTAACAAGTCACTGTACTGCAATTAAATTAGCGTGCGAGAAAATTTCACTGAGCGTGGGAAAATTTCTCAAGTCGGCGTGGGAAACGTTTTAATGCTGTTTTGCTATTCACTTCAAGCTATCGACTCCATCAAATGAAACGATTTCATTAAATATGCCAAAAATGCAATCTGTAAAAGAGCGTTATAGTGATCTGTGACAGTGTTATAGTCAGATATGGGTTATAATATAAGAACAGCATTATAGCAAATCAGCGTAAAGCAAACTGCATTATAACGGGGGCCTGCTGTACTAAGAATGGGGAGAACTTACTCAAAAGATGATCAGTCAATGAATGCAGTATCAGAAAAAGAGGAGCAGGGGTTTCTGTTCCTTCTTTTTTCGCCATTTTGCATTACTTACCGTATTTTCTGGCTTATAAGACGCGGTTTTTTTCGCGAAGAAATACTTGTTGTTATTTGGTTTTTTAGGAGCATTAGCAACTACGGCCATATTGCTCCGGGATGTGCGGTGGTCATTCCCTGACCTTTCCACATCCTCCGTATTTGGTGGCGACGGGCTCGAACCCCGGTCTAATCAAGAAGCGTGTGCTACGCACTGCTGCTCCTTCCCACCTGGCTACGGAGGCGCCACAAAGAAATACTTGGAAAATCACCCTGTGTCTTATATGGTCAATGTCAGATTAGGCCTAAAGACTACTGGCAATGCATTTTCGATGACGCAGTGCCGGTAAACTGAGTTCTGAAAATTTCCCTTTGAAATTCACACCAATTTTACTTAAGATTTATCTGTTGAAATATATTTTTAACAATTATTCAGTGGTTACAATCTATGGCAACAATACATACAAGTAATCTTTTTTTCGTGGAAAATTTGTTGAAATCTGTGTGATATGAATCTCACAATCAGACGTAAGTAAAAACTTGTTTCATTTTCCCATGTGTTTGCTTCCTCTATAATATGATCTCACGCTTTTATGGTATGGCGGGCTAATTAGACTTGATTGGGAATTTTCAATTCCAACCGTCTTTTACAAAGAGAAAGTGACGCCCGTATTTGTTTTAGGGTGAGTAAGGATTTCTGTTACGTTACTTCTGTCAGCTTTTTCAGAAACAAACATTTCATTATTGGTTGAACATTTACCCAAGCGTATACCATAATTTTGTGAAAAATATATTACCGCATTTAATTTTATTATTATTATTTTTATTATTTTGGAGAAATATTTATTTTTTTTCCCCCCCCCAAAATATGTGGCCAAAACTAGGGTGTCTTGTATGCCAGTGCATCTTATAAGCCGGAAAATATGGTACTTACTTACTCCACGGTGCTAGGGTCCTTATAGAACCTTGGCCTCCTCAACGTTTATCTCCAGCTGTCTCTTTCTTTGGCCATTTTTCTCCCTCGTCTCACCCTAAGCTGTCGTAGGTCATTCTCTATGTTATCCACCCACCTCCTTCTCAGTCTTCCTTTCATTCGTCTTCCTCCCAATTGCACTTCCACTGCTTTCCTTGGCCATCTGTTTTCCTCCATTTGTACCATGTGGCCTGCCCATCTAAGTCTTGAGCTCTTTATCACTCCCACTATATTGGGTTCTCCATACAGTTCCTTCAGTTCTTGGTTTGTCCTTATTTTCCACTCTTCCCCGACTTTTACAGCGCCAAAGATTTTCCTTAATATCTTCCTTTTCCACACATTTAAAGATTTTTCATCCTTTTTATTAAGCACCCATGTTTCACTATCATAAGTCACGACAGATCGTACCATTGTATTGTATAATTCGTTCTTCTAGAGAGCAACTTTGATTGAAAGTGTTTCTGCAGGGAAAAATAGCATCTATTACCAGCATTAAGACGAGCCTTAATTTCTGGGGCGTTAGTAGTATCATGTTGAATCACAACTCACAGATATTTGAAGGATTCCATTCTGTTGAAACTATGTTTCGCTGTGTGCAAGCTCTGTTGAGTACTTTGTCTCTCCTTCCTACTTGTAATCATAAACTTTGTTTTATTTTCATTTACCTTCAACCCAACTCTTCTGCTTCTTTCTTAAACTTTTCAAAAGCTGTCCTCAGAATATGTGGGTTTCTTGAAGTCATCACTACATCATCTGCATAGGCTAAGTGCTAGTAGAGTCTGTTAAATATCCCATTGGAGGTGGCTAATACTTTCCTCATAACCCTCTCCAACACCAAGTTAAAAAGGATCGGTGACAAAGGGTCCCCCTGTCTCAGCTCTCTCTCCCCCCACTTCAAAGGACTCAGAGAGATTCCTCTGCACCTTAACCTTAAGCACCTCCATAGCCAGGTGGGAAGGAGCAGCAGTGCATAGCACACGCTTCTTGACGGTTCAAGCCCATCACCACCAAATACGGATGATGTGGAAAGGTCAGGGAATGACCACCGCATATTCCCGGAGCAATATGGCCTTAGTTGCTAATACTTCTAAAAACCAAACAACAACAACAACCTTAACCTTGCACTTGCTTTCTTCCAGCATGATCTTCATCAGCCTTACAAGCTTTTTTGGTATGCCCAGGGTTCCTCTTATTTCCTCTTAAGTAGGGCAACTCCTCTGTAGTTTCCACACGCTAGTTTATCTCCCCTCTTGTGGATTGGGATGATTACCGCTGTCTTCCAGTCATTTGGCAATTCTTCTCTTTTCCACATGTCCAATATAAGCTGATGTAATTTTTGGATCAGTTTCTCGGCACCTGCCTTTATGAGTTCTGCTGGGATGTTATCTTCTCCGGGTGGTTAGTTGTTTTTGGACTGCATCCTGTACCTCTTCTATTGTTGAGGTACAAGGTACCTTCAACATTATCTGTTTCTTCTTTTTCTTCTGGGTGTGTCTGCTCTTTATTAAGTAAGGAATTAAAATGCTACTTCCAAACTTCTGTAATCTCCATTACTCCCCTCACTATTTCTCCTTTCTTATTCTTACACAGGTTAAGATGCAGCTGGAAAAAATGCAAGAATTTCCTACATACTGACTTTGCTACAGCTCTTTTAACTGTAATCCTCAGTATTCTTTCTAGTTCCTCCTGTAACATTTTCTGCCTGGCTTGGTTTCGTTCTTCTAGGATCTTCTCACAGTCCTGATTGAACCAGTCATTTCTTACTCTTTTTTGTTAATTGTCTCTCACTCTTCTGCTTCTATACTAAGTGTTTCCTCAATATCTTCCCATTTTTTATCGATGGGCTCACCATCCTGTTGGTGTTTCTCCAGTTGTTCCTCGACTTTCATTTAAATCTTTCTCTAGTATATTCATCTTCTTTAAGCTTATCTTGTTGATATCTTTTCTTTGTTATCCCTCCTTTTCCTCTAATACCTTTGATAGACTATTTTGCAGACGGCACCGTACCATAAAATGGTCTGAGTTGCAATCTTCCCCCCCCCCTGTAACTTCTAACATCCATTACACCCATAGCATGACGAGCATTAATGAGGATGTGATCTATCTAATTACGTGTGACACCACCAAGTGATATCCAAGTTTCTTTGTGGATATTCTTATGTGGAAAATTTGTGTTACTAATGCTAAAGCCTTTCCCTCTTGCAAAGTCTATTAGACTTTCCCCATTTTCATTACTTGTTTCATGTAAGCTGTTTCTTCCTATAGTTGGTATGTGTGTTTCCTCTCTCCCTACTTTGGCACTGAAATCTCCAAGTATGAGTTTAATATCATTTCTTGGAGCTTCATCTGATGTTCTCTCCAGTGATTCGTAAAAGGCATCCTTTGCTTCATCCTCTGCATCTTCTGTCAGAAGATGCAGAGGAGGCATGTACACTGATCATGAATGTGTTAAAAAAAGACCCCCCTCTAAGCCTTAGCGTACACATTCTTTCATTAATTATACTGCAACTCATCATTCATGCTTTAGTGTCCTTAATCATAAAGCCTGTCCTCAGAATGTTGTCTCTGCTTCCACTATTTATTAGGGTGTAGTCTTGGAAGTCCATAATTCCTAAGTTTCCCCATCCTATCTCTTGTAGCTCTGCTACATTTATGTTATATCTCTTCAATTCTTTCTCCAATTTCCTGCTTGTTCCTGGCTGGTACAAACGTTGGATGTTCCACATGGCTACAAAAATCTCTTTAATCCCTTTGGCATGCTTGGGTCGAATTTCATTTGAGCCAGTTTGGCTATTTCCTTGAGGTTTCGTAACGTTATGTTTGTTTTCTGGGGTGGGGTTGTTAGCCCCATACCCAACCCCCAACCTGGAGGACCAGAGTATCTCTCTTAGTCTGAGTCATCACCTGTAACCTGTCTGGCGAGGTAGGCCCTGCTGGCAGTGTTATTTGTTTTTTTTTTTTTTTTTTTTTTAGAAGCATTAGCAACTAAGGCCATATTGCTCCGGGATATGCGATGGTCATTCCCTGACCTTTCCGCATTCTCTGTATTTGGTGGTGACGGGCTCGAACCCCGGTCTAATCAAGAAGCGTGTGCTATGCACTGCTGCTCCTTCCCACCTGCCTACGGAGGCGCCCTGCTGGTAGTAAAACTACAGCTGTTTTAGCTCACAGGATCATTTGGCCTGCAAAAGCCCCAGCACTACGTCAAAGTGGAGATACTTTCGAGGGGGGGGGGCGTTTTGCATTACAAGCATTTAAGTCATCTCTGTTTGAGAGATCTGGATTGTGAGATCCGTAAATGACATGTCTATTTATGTCAAGCTTTGCTCCTTTTAGCCCAGGGAGAGTGATTTTCTTCTCCCAGGTTACTGGCCATGTCACGTGGAGGCAGGAGCAGTGGCACCAGTGACCAAGCAGTTTAGAAAGATAGTTAGGTTAGTACAGATTATATAAATATATATACAAGGAAAGAAAGGTGTATTTCCTTTCCGGATCCCTACTTCAAAGTTCTTACTTCATTTTTAAGTAAAGAATCACTTATGAAAAACAGGAAGAATAGAGACACTGGATAATAAATATAATGAATCCGCTGAGAAAGATCACTCTATGTATCACACAGAGTATAACTTGGCACTCGGGGCCAGTTCTGATATTTGAAGAGTTCTCTGACCAATTTATTTAGACAAGTAAGTTCAAAGTACACTTAATTTTAAAATTATATTTAATATTTTTGACTGCATTATTTTGTTTTATTATCAGCCTTTCCCATTCCTAAATCGAAAGCGACACTGACGACTGCACTTCGTATTAGTAAGCATTTTCAAGCAGTTTACATTTTTATAAGTTTTAATGGGCTGTCATCTTATACGAGCAGGCATCTGTTGGACTTCTTCCACCATTTGAAATATTTGGAATAAAGTGGCTTTCGATAAATAATCTTTTCTTAATTTTCTTACCATATGGAATGCACATCCAAGTAAGATTTTAATAGGTTTTTCAAAAAAAAAAAAAAAAAAAAAACAAAACAAAAAAACTGTTAATTCATGAGTATATTTTAAGTAAAACATTTATATGATGATTGAATACAAATGTTGTCATAATTTTTTTTGTTTAATTACAAAAGTTCTTTTTCATTAAATAATGAAAAGGAAATTTTTGTAACAGAGAATAACGTAACAGTTCAAAACATATCCTGTCTCTGTGAGTATCCACTCTAATATTATATTCCTGGTCAGATTCCATAATCTATTTTACTCCTCTTAGTCAAAATCCCTTTATCACATCCCTCACATTCATTTTCTGTCTCTGTTGCTTTCCCCATCTTTCACAAATTAGTCAGTACTTTTGATTTTTTTCCATAGAAAATCATTTTTCCCCCTTCTTATGTTCTTAATAGTGAAATACTTTTCTTTTTTGATTATGATGTTTATAACTCCAAATGATTCAGTTTCCTTGTTATATGGCAGCTGGTAGAAATGCTGAAGCATTTGCTGTTATTAATGACCTTACTAAATTGTTAATTTCTACTGTTGTGTCACCTAGTATCAGACAGTTCTGTTCACACAATTAACACTTCATCTTTTCCTCATCACAAACTCATTGAAGTAAACAGCTAATGTAAACTGTCTTGTAGGGACCTTGGATCACAAGTTGGTGGCAATCTCTTCACCAGTTGACATTATAAGACTAATACTTGTTTGGATCATATCACTAAAAATTAATGTTCTTGTAGGGAACAAATCTTTTATTCTTGATTCTACTGTAAAATCTTGTTCCTTATTCACTTAATCCATTCCCGGAACCTTACATTCCCCCAGTTTTCTGATACTCCAAAACTACATCTCAAAGAATATAAAAATCTTTTCCTCTGAAATTTTTATATCATCTGTTTTCCATCTGACGTCTCCATTTGAACTCCATCAGCCCATCGCTTGAACATTCTTTCAACTGTAAATGTTGTTGTAAATTACCTATTCAACTCATCTGTCACTTTTGATCGGCTGACTAATGTATAATGTAGGGGCCAGGTCACTACTTATATAGTAGAAAGTTAATCAGTAAAGCTCCCTTCAATCAAGCAGGGCAGGGGTGGGCCACATCCGGCCCGCGACGATGTTGAATCCGGCCCCCTCGGTAAATGCATAAATATAGAAAATCCACACCTGACTACACTCGCCGTAAACGTTCGGCTTAATTCGGTTCAATCGGGAATCGCGGCCAGTACAACAGTAACCAAGTGATTCTACGCAGCATCAGAGTTATTTCCTAATTATCATTGTAGCATCGATCGAACGAAGTTCCTTTGGGTTTGACTTCTTATTGAAAAAAATAATATTGGTGCGAGGTATTTTATGTTTTATGCCTTTTCTAATTATTACAATTTTTAATTTAATATAATTTATAGCCCATAAAATGAGCCAATTAAAAAAAAAGGAAAAATTGCTGCCGAATGCCGCATTTTCAATGATAATTGGACATTCAGATATTTTTTTAAAAAATACATCAATAATTTGGTAATTCAAGTAATATAACATTTTTTAGGTTCTGATTTTTTTTATTAAATCGTTCAATCTATTCCGGCCCGCATCATGATGCGAAAATTTCATTCGGCCCGCATCATGATACGAAAATTTCATTCGGCCCGCCGATGAAAAAAGTTGCCCACCCCTGAAGTAGGGGGAAGGTTCCCTTCTTAGCTCCCTTTGCTAGTGATTTCATACTCAACTTTCACCTGTCTTATCCTATCAGTAAATTGTTGTCTCATGTAGACTGTAACTGTCTCATGCTTTTTTTTTTTTTCTTTTAGTAGAAAGTATATGTACGTCACATCCATTGTAGCAAGCTGGAATTTGCCAAAACAGAGATGCTTCAATAGGACATGCAATCTTGTTCAATGCATCCTTTATGACAAGGTTATGTGAGTTATATTATTGTAAAAATCAAAATTAGTATAAAGTTATCAGGTTATGTTATACAATTTATATAGGCAAAGTGAGAGGTGAGAAAATATGTTCAAGTGATGAACTTTTTAGATATACTATACACAATATCAAGGTATATACAACTCCATAACATAATGTTGTTTTGATAGTGCATCCACATGCACACTACTTGAACTTCCTCCAGTCACAGCTGGCAGAATAGTTAGCAAGAAGGTTATTCCTTAGCTCAGTGTTTCGCAAACTGTGCTCCACGGAACACCAGTGTTCAGTGAAAAATTGTTATTAATAATTAAAAAAATAAAATAGTAAATTCTGCATATTTCTAGTGTACACCACTTTTGTATCATTATAATTTTTAACATAATTTTTTTTTCAGTTATTAATGTACTGGCACAGACTAATAAATGGACTGCTGAAAACACTTTATTTTGGCAGGCTTTTGCATGCCCCTGGTTAGGGTAACTAAGAGTAAGAATAGTGGTGCATGTATACTTGCATGTACACCAATGCTAGGAGTATAGTAAAAAAATATGATGAATTTGAAGTGCTGGTCAAGACATCAAAGGCAGATATTGTTGGGATATCAGAGACATGGTGTCGCACAGAACACAGAATTGAAATTTGGGGAATACAATGTGTACAGAAAGGATAGACATGATAAGAAGGAAGGAGGAGTTATGCTGTTAGTTACGAAACAAAATCTAATGCAGGGCATCATCCAATTAACATGGGTGTACAGTGCAATATCGAGTCAGTTTGGTGTGACATAAGCACTGGGAAAGCAAAAATGAGAGGAGGAGTGTGGTATTGGCCTAATGACTCTGATGAGTACAATGAAAAACTGTACAGCGAAGTAGAGTGGGCCAGTATATCAGAATGTCTAATAATGGGGGATTTTAACTTTCCAGTTGGCTGGAACTTGTGGATTGGTCGCTCGCACACTAGCAAGACAACCAGAGGGAGTAATACTCCTGATCTGATCTGATTATCAGCAGTGATTATTCACACAATAAGAATCTGCAGATAAAGGAACTACTAGGTAGTTTCTTTATCAAGGGAAGGGTTTTTGATTTTGTAAAGGTGACTATAGCGGTCTCAGAAAGTTTTTAAATTCTATACAGCGGGACCAACTGATGATGTTACCAATAGCAAATTCTAAATGAGAAGCATTCAATCTTGGAAGCTACCAGTCTTTTCATACCAACTAAGAAATACCGTTCAAGGTTTAGGCCTAAATAGATGTCAGATGAACTAATGAGACTCGTGGCAGAGAAGAAAAATGCATGGGATGATTATAAATTATCAGGTGACACAGAAGCCTATGATAGATATAAGCTAGTCTGTAATTAAGTCACAAAGGAAGTTAGGCAAGCGAAGGTAGATTAAGAGAAATCTTTGGTAAAGGATGTTAAGAAAAACAGCAAAGACTTCTTTACTTATGTAAATTCTATAAGGAAGGGAATGAATAAGATTGGCCAACCTGATACTGAGAGTTCAACAGTTGATGATCCTGCTCAGGTAGCTGACAAACTGAATGAGTATTTTTGAATCCACATTTACACACGTGGAATTTTGTAGGGAAGTGGAGACTAGAAGTTTATCAAACTCTAACAGGGATCTAATTGATTTTGTAATAACTGAGAGCAAAGTGGAGGAGAAATTGTTGACGATAAACATAAGAAAGGCACCTGGAGTGGATGAGATCTATCCAGTTATATTGAAGGAGGTAGCAAAGGAAGTAAGTAAACCCTTAGCCATAATTATGAGAGCTTCCTTGAACTCAGGTGAGGTACCCATGGACTGGACATGTGCAAATATATCCCTAATTTAAAGAGGATCAAAGGGTGACATGAGTAATTATAGTCCTGTTAGTTTAACTTCTGTTCCAGGGAAAATAATGGAGTCGCTGGTTAAAAACACAATGCAGGATCATCTAGACAAGACTGCAGTTATATTTCAGACATAGCAAATTCTAAATGGGAAGCATTGAAGGAATTAATCTTGAAAAACATAGCCAACCCACAGCATGGGTTTGTTAAGGGAAAATTTTGTTTGACCAATATGACTGGATACTACAATGTGGTCACAAAGGAACAAGATCCAAAAAATAATTTTGATATCATATACTTGGATTTCAGGAAAGTTTTTGATTCTGTTACATATGGAAGATTATTGTTCAAATTGGACAGTATGGCATTAAGGGCAAATTGCTGTTATGGATAAAGGGATGGTTGATTGGGAGAAAACAGAGGGTGGCAATCAATAGGCACTGCTCTTTGTGGACTAATGTTATTAGTCGAGTTCAGTGTTGGGCCCATTGTTTTCTGTATTTATTAATGATATTAATGAATGTAATGAAGGCTTAATGCTAAGTTTGTAGATTTTACAAAGGTCGGCAGGGTTGTTAATGACAGTACATAACTGAAACAGGATCTACAAAAGTTGGGCAGATGGGCTGAGAAATTGCAATTGAAGTTTGACATTGACAAATGAAAAGCACAGCATATGGGTAGCAGTAACCCCAGAGTAATGTACCAACTGTGCAGTATTATATCCAAGGTAGTGGAGAATGAAAAAGACCTGGGGTAACTGTGATGTCAGATATGAAGTTTTCAGAGCAGTGCAGACAGGTTGCCAGAGCTGCTCACGGGGTCTTGTTAATGATATACAGGAATTTTGGTAGCAGGGATAAGGTGGCAATTATCCTTTTGTATAAGACAATGGCGAGGCCGCACTTTCAGTACTGCAAACAGGTCTGGATGCCTCATTTTGGGAAAGATGTAGAGCTGATGTAATAAGTACAGAGAAGGGCAACAAAATTGGTGAGGGGAATAAAGGGGTGCTCTTACCAAGAAAGGCTTAATTTCTGTAAACTGCAGCATCTGGAGACTAGGCACCTGCAAGGTGATCTGACTGAGGTGTTTAAGGCTTTGAACAGTTTGAACAAGCTCAATGCTGATGGGATTCTTCCTCTTGCTTAGATTATGCACTTGATGGGGGCATAAATTCAAATTGAGGAAAGACATATACAGAATAGATGAGAGGAAATTTGCCTTTAGTGGTGGTGGTTGATAGCTGAAATAAATTCAAGGAAGAGCTGGACAAAGTTTTGGAACAAACAAATAAGTGAAATATGCTAACATACAAATTCATCTTATAATGCTGTCTTCTAAAATGAAGGATAATGGGCACTATAACTTAAATATAACTCACTATAACTACCAAGTAGCATATATTTAGCAAAACATCATACTATTATTCATATTTCACTTGTATACTTTTATTGAATGCAACTTAATATCATCATTTTATTCATAATGCATTTGAAAATTTCGACACATTAATAGTCAAAAATTATATTAAAAGTTTGATATATGTTAGAATAGCTTTATTTCTTATAACCCTATATTAGTGCATATGTTTATATCAACCTCTTTCAAAAAATAACAAACTTCTGGTGTGTGTGTGCGCGAATGCACACACACACACTTCAGCAATCTCACTATTGTTGAAAATGACTAATTAGGCGAAATCACACTCTGTTCTCTTGTGTCTTTGATTTTAGGGAAAGTCAATAACAGGTGGAAAGGGTAGGCTAATTGCAATAACACAATGTTTTTCTGTCAAAAACTGGTAGGGGGAGCAGCCAACTCAGACAGCCTCTATATGAAATGCTAGAATTATTATTATTATTATTTTTTAAAATCTGAATTAAGCATTTATCCTAAGGGGAAACATTTCTTTCCACATAAAAAACCATTGACCTTTGCATGCAATCTATGACATGTACAGTGGTACCTTGGATTACGAGTAACTTGGTATGCGAGTGTTTTGCAAGACGAGCAAAAATTTTTAATAAATTTTAACTTGATAAACGAGCGAGGTCTTGCAATACGAGTACAGTCAGTTCTCGTATAACACGTGTTTACACTACACGAATTCGATCATACACGATTTATAAATAGGGGAACGATATCTTATATAACACAAACGGAATTCGCTTATGCACAATTAGCCTTTGTGTTTACAAGAAATGGCAGTCGAACGCAGAATCACCCCAACCGAACGCAACCCGATAGGAATGAAGAGAAGATTTTAAAAATGTATTTATGGTTTTTTATATCAGTGAAGGGGAAACACATTTCACCATAATAACGTAAAAACCAACAATTCCAGCTATCGGTATAACCGCAAATGCAATTAGATCGAGTTTACTACCAGTTTATAACAGATTCCACTAGCAGGAACGCAACTGGAAATTGTTTTTATTGTTTTATGGTAGTAAATTTTACTAAAGCCCTAGAATGTGCTTTAGTAAAATGTGAGGTGTTAATAGTGTATCTCTGCCTTTATGGTGTTGTTTATTCAGTTGCTACACGCGCGCAGCTTTGTTTATGTGTATCAAGCGTGCCTCCTCGTTTTGTAATAGTGCGAGCGATGAATCTGATTTCTGTGAAATCCTCAAAAGGAGGCAAAAGCAAGTGTCATTGGAAAGATTCCTTGTTAAAGTCGCACAAAAAGAAAAAAATCAACAGATAGCAGTGATTCCGTTAGAGACAGTGAAAGTCGTCCTACCCAATAATTAATAAATTCGATTGCTTTATGTATATTAAATTTAAATATTAAAAATACAAAAAGGTATGTATTTTGTATTAATCATTTTTACAGTATATGAATATTTTTGAGTTTTGGAACAAATCATCTGGGTTTCCATTATTTCTTATGGGGAAATTCGCTTTGATATATGAGTGCTTTGGATTACGAGCACGTTCCCGGAACGAATTATGCTCGCAAACCAAGGTACCACTGTATACTGTTTTTCTGTGTTAGTGATTTGGGTGTTATTCATACATCTAAGACTCATTACCCGTGACCACTTTTGGTAATAACATAGGATCCAAAATGGCAGGTTAAACAACTTGGATGAAAAGTGGGTTCAGGACAAACTTTGTGCTAACATGTCTTAAACTTAAACCTTCTGCTAAGGCAGCAGCTCACAACTAGTAGTTTGCAAACCCCCAGGAGTTCGCAAAAGTGTTCCAGGGGGTTTGCACTAAAAATTCTGTAATGGAGTCTGCTTAGATTTACATAGGTATATTTTTTTAAACTACAAAATAGTTTTTTTTTTTTTTTTATGTGAACCCCAAACATGAGAGGTATTAGAACCTATAGTACTTAGTACCGTGCTTGGGTTAGGGTTGAAGGAGAAGTATGGGAGGAGGGGGATGCCGGAAACTTTGCTCTAGAGACTAAACATGGGTTTCACCACTTCAAGCCTCCAATAAGCAAAATGGTGGTATTTCACTGGTCGATGAAAGCCATCTACCACCTATGAAGTTTAATATTAATTTATACAGTTCAGTCCAAAATTTATATTTAGTTGTGGTTTGGATCACGTGCCCTTACATAGCAAGCATATGCAACACAATGTTAGCGGGGGAGGGATTGGGCGCAAACGTGTCGATATGTATCTAACTAATAATATGTATATAGCTAATAATAAACAAAGAGAGAATAAAGTAAATAAAATTAAATATAAAGTAAATAATTTCCAATGAAAGAAACCACATCTCCCACAATTCCTTATAATTAGTTTACTATCTTACAGTATATATCATTTTAAATAAATATGTTTTCCATACTAAAATTTTTTTCATTCTTAAAGACCATTGTCATGTATAGGTACTTAATAATAATTTTATATTATTACACAATATCACTTATACTGGAAATATTTTATAATAAAAATTCAGAACTATTATACGATTTCAGAGAATATAGGTTTTTTTTTTTTGTTAGTTATTGGCACATCGGCTTCTGTGGCTATAACGCACCTCCCAAGGTTTTTGCAGTACTCTGATCCATGCCCAAGATGGGATTCGAACCCGTGACCTTTGGGTTGCCAGGCAGGCAGGCACTTTACCCGCCCGGCTAGCCCGGTCGGCAATAGGTTTAGTGGTTTGCAATAAAAATATTATGCTGAAAGGGGCTCACGAGTCAAAAAAGGTTGGGAACTGCTGTACTAAGGGTTACCTGTACTGAGCCAAATGACAGTGGTATCCTCACTCATTTCTTGATGCTGATGAGCAATCACTTTTTTCTCTGACAGTGATTAATTTCTTTCTCAAAATCCCTGAACCACTTGAAAACTTTTTGTAATGGTTTATTTTATGCATTTCTGCAAGAGTTTTGTCAAATTTAAAACAGAACTGCCTGTTTGTACATAGCATAAATTTTGACATTCTGCCATTCTCAACTGGGTTCATTCTTGTTAGCAAAAAACAAGAAAGTATGGTCACAGCAGGCTAAGGAATGCTAACACTGGATAGTGGAAGATTGGAAAAATGTTGGCCAATCTGACGAATCCTGATTCCGCTGCTTCATGCTGATAGGAGGTTGTTTGATAGCAGCATAGGCCATAATGCACCAAGTCGAAATAAAAACATCGATAAATACGAAAGGCTGTTTAAGCACGAGTAATGCCTCTCCATCATTTCTACTGCCCAGGTAGTATGCATGCATCGTTTTATTATATCTCATATTGTGAATACTTTCACAATGAGTTGCCTAGGTATTGCACTACTTCAAATAAGTAACGCTTCTCTGGTAGAGAAGTGTTGTGAAGGTATTCACAATATGAGATATAATAAAATGATGCTTGCATACTACCTGCATAGTAGAAATGATGGATATGCATTACCCATGCTTAAACAGCCTTTTCATACTCTTTGATATTTAGTCAAGAAATATATTTAGATTAAACCATGCACACCATAAAGCATCTCTCATATTGTGGAGTTATTCTTCATAATTGGGTTGTCACTATTGCAACAGAATACCTGCTCACCCATCGATGATGAAATCAACCAGCTTCAAAACAGTGCTGTCTAGGGGGTGGTGCCCTGAGAATAAGTAACAGTAGTATTCTCTACCAGACAAGCGTTACTTATTCGAAGTAGTGCAATACCTAGGCAACTCATGAAGGTATTCACAATATGAGATATAATAAAACGATGAATGCATACTACCTGGGTAGTAAAAATGATGGAGATGCATTACTCATGCTTAAACAGCCTTTTCATACTCTTTGACATTTAGTCAAGAAATATATTTAGATCAATAAAAACGTTTGATAACCCACAAACAGGTTATCATGACAAATAAATAATAATATATAATACAGAATGTCCCATAATGAATTGCATTTTTGAAAAAAACCATAATGAAAAAAAAAAAAATGCATTTTAAAAAACAATTTATTTATGAAAGATATTCTACCCATCGATGATGAAGTCAACCAGCTTCGAAACAGTGCTGTCTAGGTGGTGGTGCCCATCTGAGAATAAGTAACAGTAGTCTTCTCTACCAGACAAGCGTTACTTATTCGAAGAAGGCCGATTATTCTACACTTAATGGAAAATTATTTTCTAAAAATCAGATCATCGAGATGACATCCCTCATAATGATGACAGCTCTTCAAACCTAATGCTCAAATTTTTGAAGACTCGCTGACACATTGCCAGAAGAATGCTTGCAATTTCATGGCGGATATTTTCTTTTAATTGCTCCCTTGTTGTTGAATTATTGGAGTAAACATGGCTCTTGAGGTATCCCCCACAAACAAATATCAAGTGGGGATAAATCAGGACTTCTTGGAGGCCAGTTGATGTCAACCTCTACAAGAAATGAGTTTTTCTGGAAACAGTTCGCAAACCACTAGTAATGTTGCATTCAATGTGCGACAAGTTGCCCCATCTTGCTGGAACCATGTCCTGGTATTATATCCTGGAAATTCCTGTAGTTGTGGGGTCGGGAAAATCTCTCCGCATTTGAACATAGCATCCAGAATTAACTGTTACAGCTTGGCCGTGCAAATCCTCAAAGAAGTACGAGCCGATTATTCCAGAAGCTGACATTGCAGCCCAAACAGTAACTTTAGGACAATGCAGTGCTCTCCGGTGTTTCAGGTTTGGATTATTCTCACTCCAATAATGACAGTTTTGTTTGTTTACGTGTCCATTCAAATAAAAATGAGCCTCATCAGGGAACAAAATGTTGCCAAATTCGTAAATCTTTCAAACATTTCATTGGCGCAATTTACTCTTGCAATGAAGTCAGACTCGTTTAAATCTTGAACCAATTGGATTTTGTAAGGGTGTACAGTCAAATCTTTCTTCAATATTAGGTGTACAGACATTTGGGGCAAGTTTAATTCTGCAGCACGCTTCCGAACTGATTGGAGCAAAGTCTTGTGTATGGAAATGTATACGCATTCCACATTCTCACCACTTCTTGAAGTTCTTGGTTGCACACGGCGGTTGTTGATTTATTGTTAAACCGTTTTCTTCGAATCTCTTGACCCATGATTTGATCAGATTTACACTTGAACTTTCACTAAGGTCACGTAAGTTGTAGTGATCACAAAATTTATGTCTAATGATGATGATTGAATTATCTAACATTAGGACATTAGGGACTAGCCACTAGCTCCCACCACAACTTGTTTTCGAGTTATAAAGAAAACAAAAGTGCAAAAGTGAAGTTCTTTGAGCAGTGCAGATGGCTGCAAGAGTAGCTCATGGTGTCTTGTCAATGATATACAGGAATTTTTCTAGCAGGGATAAGGAGGTGATTATTCCCTTGTATAAGGCCACACCTTGAGTACTGTATACAGGTCTGGAGGCCTCATTTCAAGAAGGATGTAGAGCTGCTGGAACGAGTACAGAGAAGGGCAACAAGATTAGTGAATGGAACAAAGGGTTGCTCTTACGAAGAAAGGCTTAAGTTTTGCAAATTACAGTGTTTGGAGACTAGGCACCAGCGAGGTGATCTGATAGAGGTGTATAAAGCCTTGAATGATTTGAGCATGCTCAATGCCGATGGGATTCTTCCTCTTGCTCAGAAAAAAACCTGAGAGGGCATAAATTCAAATTGAGGAAAGACAGATGTAGGATAGATGTGCGGAAATTTGCCTTTAGCCAGTGTGTAGTTGGTTGGTGGAACAAACTTCCACCCCTTGTTGATAGCCTAAATAAATTTAAGGCTCAGTTGGACAGGTATTTTGAATGAACGGAGGGGTGAAATGGGAGTGGTTTTTTTTTTTTTTTTTTTTGGCTGATGCTGCATAAGCTTGCTTTCTTGCATCATATGCCTCTACTAATGCCAATGCAATTCATTATGGGACATTCTGTATAATAATATATATAATATAATACAATAAATATATTAATAAATAAGGCAAATAAACAAACAAATAAATAAATAAATATCAAAGAATATAAAAAGATCAATTCTAGAATATCTATATAAATTAAGGAACTGCAAAAATTTAAAAATGTTGGACATACTGTCTCTATCAATTAAAATCTGGCTGAATATATAAATGGCTCAGCCAGACTATTAAAATCCATAAAATATAAACAGTACACATTTGTAAAAACAGGACATTCTATAAAAATAAGAGTGGTTAATAAAACAGTACTGCAGTTTTTGCACAAAAGTAGGTCTCCTGCCTTCAGCAAAAAAAGATATTCTACATGTGATGACTATGTCCTTTGAGGAGATAAGCAAGAACAACTTCCTCTCTTCAGATCATGCACAAACTGGACTTTCACTTGATTAGGGCTTAATCAACTTTAGTTAGTCTGTAGCCTGTCCCTGCTAAGAATCTTGCCATTGAGAATAATATGTATTACTTACTGATATTCTGTATATGGGATTGCTAAGCAAGATTTATTCACAAAGTGGACTGCTGATATAGCAGCAATATTAGCCAGATCACCTCCCTTGATCCCATCACAGTATGGCCGGGGATTCAACAGATGCAGATTACACCACACTTCACCACTAATTGGTGTACATCACATATCTTTAGCAATGGCTAATTTTTATGTCATCCATGGGGAGCACCTGTACAGCAGAGTTGCATGCGACAAAACTAGCCACAGATGATATAAAAGCTTACGAACCCTACTTACAAACTTTCAGAGATAGGAACAAAGCTGTTCGTCAGTGTCAGAGCCATTACTGTTTGCCAGTTTGTTAGGTTAGTGCATATTACACTTGATGTACATCTGTAGTCAGAATTGTTGGCAGTTATTTTTTATTTGAACAATATGGCTCATATCATGTCTGAAAAAGGAGTAAGGATGCTGAAGTTACAGTAAGAAGAATCGTACAACTACGATGGAAAAGAAAGTAGAAATAATAAAGAAATGTGAAGGTGGTGAGAAAATAACAGACATAAATATGTATGATATGAATTGATCAGAGGTGGCAAAGATTCTGAAGGACAAAGAATGAATCTTGGAACATGTAAAAAAGTGCTGTGCCAATGTACTCAACAATTGTTAGCAAGAAGTGGGGAAAGGTCATGGACAAAATCAACATCAAATGCATATTAGTCTAATATTAATTCAAGAGAAGGCTTAGAGTTTATTCGAAGACTTGTTATGTTGTTGTTATTTGATTTTTAGGAACATTAGCAACTAAGGCCATACTGTTCCGGGGATATGCTGTGGTCATTCCCTGACCTTTCCGCATCCTCCATTATTTGGTGGCTCACGGGCTGAAACCCCAGTCTAATCAAGAAGCGTGTGTTATGCACTGCTGCTCCTGCCCACCTGGCTACGAAGGCACCATTCGAAGACTTGAAGGCCAAGCAAGGTGAAAATGTTTGTGACATTTTCAGGAAATGAAAAACCCATTGACAGTTCCATAAATTCAAGATTCGTTCAAATCTAAATAACATCAAAGTTGTTCTTGTTGGTATTGGATTTAACAACACAAGGGCTACTAAGGCCAAACTGTATAAACTGTATCTGTTCATTGTTTATTCACAAGAAGCATATTATTAGATATGCTTCTCGTGAATAAACTCTTGTTAAATTATATGCTTCTGTACAAGCCAATATATTTTAGATACAATAAAAGTTCTTCAATATTTGCTTCATTTCCTAAGAAATGAGAGTGATTGAAAAGTGTTTGACCGGATGGTTGCATGTAAGGGACAATCAACCAGAAAATGACAGATCGTAAGTTGCATCTGACAGGATGAGCACCGAGGTGTGTTTTCTCTCAATAATAGGAAGAGATGAGTATGATGAGTGTGTCCAATTCGGAGTCTTGCCAGTATCACTTCCAAAAAAGAATAATCTTTTTTGGAAGTGGTACTGGCAATCTTTTTTGGAAGTGGAATAAAAGAAGGAAAGCTCAATAATCTTACTAAGTGCTAATTTAATGGCATATGATTCAGCTGTAAAGACGTTGCAAGCTAGCATGGAACCATCCGTATAAATTTTAAAGGCATGGTTGTTCATAGTAGCATGAGCTGAATGTAACTGTCTGATATTGCAGGGAGGTATACTATTTTTCCCCCACTGGAGAATGTATATCTTGAGAGACAGACACATATGTCCAAGGTGGAACCACGTGCAGTTGTGTCTTGAAAAATTTCATTTAAATTGACATTCCAACTCTGAGCAAGCTCTTTGATCCTGAGCGAGGCAAGTCTATTTTCATTTGGCTTGCTCTCATAGAAGAATTCCCACCGAGTATTATAAAGATGCTCCGAACTTGGGTGCGATGGTAGACTCTGGATCTTAGCTAACATCAAAGTGAGTGGTGAGGTGACTGGTGCAGATACCGGGGCTGCAAAAGAATTTTTTGCAATACTTGTGGAGATTATCAAGGAAAAGGGTTATCTACTTTAACAATTTTTAATGCAGGTGAAACATGTTTATTTTGGAAAAAGATGCCTGATAGAACACATATCAGCAAGGAGAAGGAGGAGAGGTGCATGCCTGACTTTAAGGCATCAAAAGATCGATTGATTACAACTTTTCCTTCAATTTCTAAAAAACCATACAAAATGAGAAAAAATTAAAAATAGTTACTTATAACATTGTTATATAGCATGGTATATGCCAACATTGATTTCCATGATGTTTAATAATTCACTTATGTTTTCTCAGCATAAGTTCACGAGGTCTTTATGCTTCTCAGCCTGGATTTGCAGAGGGCCACTGTATTTCTTCAATTACAAATTTGAGAAGGTGAAGCCAGGAAGAATGAGTCTTCGAATTTTAAAGCATTTGAAATTTTCATCTGAGTAGATGTACTTGAAATAAATATTTTCCAAATCTTCTTTTTGGTAGTGCAGCCAGGCTATTTGAAGCCATTTTACTGATTCTCCAATAGAGTCTACATCTTTCTGTTTTTGATTACAATGCTGCTTGTTTCTTTGAAGTTTAATACCTCTTCCTGGCTGACTTCTTTCACTACGTACTTCTCAGATTTGGGGCTATTCTGGTCAATGCATACCACCCAAGAGGATCAGATATATCAACAGTTCTGCTTGCAGTTTGAATGTACAGAATCACATTCCATCTGGGAATGCCCCAGTTCAAAAAATATTCGTTTTGTTTTAGGGATATTCAAGGTTTGGACAGCATATATAAACATGGTTGACACGATTGCATTTCTATTTTGCCCTCACAACTGTAGGACATGAACATCAAATTCTTTGTTGTTCATGTCCTACGTCAATGTCCAACATGGACATTGATGGATTAGTTGGTACAAACATGATACCACTTCTTAGGCTCCCCTCCCAGCTAATGTCACATAAAATTAGTTGCCATTTTTGTGCCAACACTGCATGCTGTAATGTTGTAGACAGCCAAATGTCATTTACAAAAATTTGCTTTTCTGTTGATTTTAGGATAGTACATCACTGGTTCAAAATCAAATTCATAGAAGTGAAGTTCATTTTCGATTGATTTTTGTTTCAATCTGTCCTTCCATTCTTGGGATCTAACTTTTCTGTCGATATATTGTTGAAAGCCTTCTTTATTTTTATCTTTTTCCTCCTCACTCAATTCCTGAAACCCACAGCACTTATCGCACATATCTTTTCACGGAGTATGAAAAGACACAATGAACTTTGTGAGAACTACTTGTAGGTAGAGCCAGGATTTTTCAGGCCTGATGTTTTCTTGAGCACACTTCTCTAAGTACAAATGATACATTTTAGAGAGGTCCAAAATCACTTGGCAGATATTGCTTTTGTGTGTCTTTTCTTGTGTAATGTAATAGAACTTTGGGAAAGGAGTCAATATGCTTGTAAATTGTTTGTAGGGCAGTTTCTGGTCATTTTACTCTGGGCTCGTGCTTTCCTCTTTCATCATTTTCAACTACAAGCTGTTCATTCCTTTTTTTTCAAAACATTTGAAATGTTCAGGATAGCTAAAAAGATACTTTGGCAGACTGAATTTGTTGCCATTTTTTCCTAACCAAAATTCTCTTGATTTTGCCCTCCTGGACAATTCACTTTTAGAACGAGTAGTAGCCTTTTCTGTTTCATCAGTCAGTGCACTTAGGTATAACCTTTTCTTATTTGAGTCGCGTATGTTCCAGTATTCTTCAAATACTTTCTACCTCTCGTTTTCATTGAAACTGTTACATTTTCTGGGGCATTTCGAACATTCTATTGGTAAATCATGTTTTGCAGCTATTCATTTGCCACTACTGATGGAAAAATGAACCTCATCCCTTTGTATCTTCTTTTTAATCACATTCCTTTTCCATGTATCAGACTTGGAGAGCTTCCTTCTTTTGCATTTGACTTCCCATCTAACTTTACAGAGATCTCCGCAGCACGCATTGCCCTGGATTAGGAGCACCTGAAAGAGTATCACCATCTTCTTTTTGTGGATTTATGTTTGTTAAAGTGGCATAAACATTTTTCTTTGAGTTATTTTTTACTTCATCATTGGAAGAGACAGAAGAAGAAAAGTTTACTGACTTGGGAATGTAGTGTGGGTCTGTATTGGAGTTGTCAAAAAAATTATCTTCCCTGACCAATGATGTTGGCCCAAGCTAGAAAGAAAATCTTTAACTGGACTTACGTGCCATTTTATTTTCCCCAACACTCAAAGCAAGATCAAGCATTACTTTTCCCCTGCTACCAAGTGATTTATTAACCCCACTAACTGGTTTTTTCTATGCTCATTATGGAAATCAAACAGATACATTTGGCACAAGAAAAATCCGCTTTAATCACACGTCTGATCTGAATGAAACCAAACAGACAACTACTGAATCAAAGAAAACATCCAGTGGGGTAGACACATAGAAAGAGGCAAGTGAACACGACTCTTGAATTTGTGGAACCCTTGCCAGCGAGATTAATGTCAAAGAACGCCAACCACAGATAGTGTCTTTTTCCAGTAGTTTGTGGTTGAAATGTTGACGATCAAAAAACTTTTTAAGAACTATTTTTACTCATGTAGTACACATTTGTCATTTTATTTATTATTAATTTTAAAATTAAGTAAGATAAAGAGAACTGTCAATTCTGTATATTAGAAAAGGGCAGAAGATTCAGACAAATAATTTTCTTTTAAATAATTTTCAGCAATACTCATTACAATGAAATAATCCCATACAACAACCTCCAAGAAGGTTGTTGTATGGGATTTTACTATATAAAAATTAAATTTTATAGCCATCTAAATTAATAAAATATCTATGCATGTGATGGTGCTGATACCTTTTCAGCAAGTTCTCTAAGAGCCTGGGCTTTGTCTTCTTTATGTTCTGTTTCCAAACGCTCTCTAAAGTCACGGAATACCTTGCTATATTTAACATTGCAGTCACAGGTAGGTGTAGATTCTCCATTTACTTCCTTTCCTGATGTAGATAACTACAAAAAAACAAATTAATTCAGATTTTTAAAAATTATATCCACAACCATATAATTAGAACTAAACTAAGAAGCAGTAATCAAATTCTCTTCCATTTAGAAATGTTTCTCCTGAGAGTGAAAAATCAAAATCTTTTCCCTTTAATGGTATATTTTTTTCATCACTGGCAAGGAAATTATCATATTGTTTACCCTAATTTGAAATGCAGTGATCCTAGAGCCTAGAGATTTTGAATATGTTTTAAGGGCTTTTAAATAAAATGCAGAATGCTGTATTTGTTAAAATTTGTCTTTTATTAATTGAACTGTTTTTTAATTTGACAGCTAACTGAGAGAAAACTGAATATGTTAATTCCATCACCCTTCGTAACAGTTTTATCTGCAATTATGTTTAATTCAACAGTTAGCACCAGAAAATAAACTCTAGTTTCAACCTTATGGAATTATCATAAAATTACCCAAGACTCACTGGATACTGAAATGCCTTACCTTCATGTCTGAAAAGTTCAGAAAAATTTAGTGGTGGCAAAATAATGTAAAGAAACCCACTTTGTTTTCCCAACCCTTCTTTAAACTTATTCAAACTACCCACTTCTATAACCAGGTAGAAGTTTATTCCAACAGCCAATCACTCTCTCAGTGAAGGGAAATTTTCACATATCTATTCTGCAAGCATCCTTTTCTAATTTAACCCAGAAATGGCATACATAAAATTGCCCCCCCCCCCAAAAGAAGAAGAAAACCTTGAAAATTTAAATTGCCATCAAAGTGATGTAAGTGTGAATTTTAATAGTCTTTTATTATATTTTTAACTTTTGATCTGTATCCCTGATTTTGTTTGAATTTGAGAAGTACATACATAAAAAAATCAGACCTCAGTTTTAGGTGTTTTGTGTACACCTATGTGACAGTTCATGTAATAACAGGTTTAAGCATATGCTGAGAATGCCATGTGTTTGTAATAAAAATGAACACTATGGAACAGAAAAATTACTACTAAAGGGAAGTGGATGTCGAACATCAATTTATTTTTTGGTTTTCATTTCATATCTAGCATGTCACTATTTCAATGTGAAGTTTGTTATAGTTGGATTATAATTTCCTGGGAATAACATAATTTGGATTACAAGTTTTTGGCTGATGATGTTTGAGTGACTGTTGTTAGTGGACTTTACATTCTGCACAGCTGATCGTGTAAGTGGAATTCTAAGTATTCTTGCCAACTTTTTTTTTGGTACAAGTGTTCAGTTGGCACAGCCTGGTCACCAAATGCAACAATCACTAATGGGCTGTTGATATGACAAAAAATTTCAAAATGCATTGGCACCTCAATTTTGTATATGGCCATCATTACTCTCCACAGAACTAAAAATAAACCTTTATTATTATATCAGGGAAAACAAAGGACTTAAATCAGCAGCCATGAGCAGCAATACAGAAAGAAATGATACTGAAACTGAAGAATAGCGATGGTGTACTTATAAATAGCATAGATACTATAAAGAATTATACAAGGAGTGAGGGAATGATGCCAGCAGTGGGGAAGATGGATCACAAATTAGTAAAACATATGACATAACCGACATCCTTCCTGATGAAGTAGAACATGCGTTGAAGAAAATGAAGAATCAGAAAGCCCCAGGGGAAGATGAAGTTACTATAGAACTGTTAAAATTGGCAGGAAGCCTTGCTGCATGGCAAGATTCATCACAAAATGTATTAAAAAAGGCTTGACACCTAAGGAATGGAATAATGCAATCATAGTTTTGCTGCATAGAAAGGAGATAAATCAGAAATTGGAAATCATAGACCAATTAGCTTGTTATCCCACATCTACAAGTTGTTCCAAGGGTCATTACTAACAGATCAGAAAGAATACTTGATGAGAATCAACCGAAAGAGCGAGCTGACTTTAGGACAGGAATCTCAACTATGGATCACCTTCACGTAATATCACAGCTAATGGAGAAAGCAAATGAATATAAAACACCATTATGCGCATTTGACTCCATTCAGCATAAGGCAATGTTTCAGGCAATGGAAAGACAAGGCATAGATAGTGTATATATTATGATTTTGAAGAAAATATATGAGAACGCTACATCCTTTATTAGCTAGACAAAGACAGTATCAAACTTAAAATTGAAAAAGAAGTTCGACAAGGAGACACAATATCTCCGAAGTTGTTTACTCTCTGAAAGCTGCCCTTGAGGAAGCTTTCAGAAGATTAGACTGGTCGCAGAAAGGAGTTGATGTGAATGGAGAGTACCTAAACCACGATCCCAAAGAATTAGAGGAAACTCTTCATCAGTTATGCAGAGTTAGTAAGGGTTTCGGACTAAAGATGAATATGGCTAAAACAAAAGTAATGATGAATAAGTATGCCACAGAAAGGGATATAACAATTGAAGGAGCAGTAATTGAAAAGGTGAATTTATATATTTATCTGGGACAAGTCATTAGCTGTAATAATGATAAATGACTGGAAGTCAAGAGAAGAATAAATTTCAGATGGATAACATTCAGGAAATATAGTCACACACTGAGGAGCAATATCCCAATTTGTCTGAAACGTAAAATAATGAACCAATGTATACTCCCCACCATGACTTATGGAAGTGAAACTTGGGTACTCACCAAAAGAATGGAAGAGAAGCTGAGAACTACAGAGTGAAGAATGGAATGAATTATATTAGGAATCAGACTGTTAAATAAGAAGAGAAACACATGGATTAGACAGCAAACTCAAGTAAAGGACATTCTTATCAAAACTAAAGAACTGAAATGGTCTTGGGCAGGACACATAGCTCAAAGATATGATGATAGATGGACTAAGAAAATAACAGAATGATACCCAAGAGTAGCTAGAAGAAAACCTGGAAGACAACACCAGAGATGGACAGATGAAGTTCACAGGTAGTAAATGGATGGCCACTGCACAAAACAGAAGGAACTGGAAAGTTGCTGGAGAGGCCTTCATCCTGCAGTGGATTGAAAATGACTGACGATGATGATTACATCAGCATGAAATACAGCAGGCTTTCATCATAATGCGGTTTCTTTTATGATGATTCGCTATAACCCTTTTCTTATAACACACATCTTGCTATAACACTGTTCTTATAACACACATCTCACTATAACACTCTTTTACCAACAATGTAAAATTGTTCATTGCGTTTGTTTGTATCAAAATGAGTTCCATGCGTGATCACGAGTCATTGCTCAGTACTGCATTAGATACTGTCCACAATGGACAGTTCACTCAAACATTGCATCATAATGAAATGCTGTTACATTTTAGAATGGTTAGTAATGGCGATAAGAATGAAAAAGCAACAACTACTGGAGGTGGTATGAAGACTACAAAGGAAAGAAAAAGATTGAGTTTGAAAATTAAATTAGACGTTTGGAAGAAATCTTGTGGTTAATGACAAGTGGATGTTTGCAATAATATAGGACTAGCAGATTCAACTGTAAGAACAATTATAAAAAAGTAGAGAATTAATTTTAGCAGCAGGAAAGACAGCTGTTCCATTGCAGCCAACTCAATTAGCATTAGCATTAGTAGAGGCATTTGATGCAAGAAAGCAAGCTTATGCAGCATCAGCCAAAAAAAAAAAAAAATAAATAAAATAAAAAAAATAAAAAAATAAATAAAAAATAACCACTTCCACTTCACCCCTCTGTTTGTCCGAAATACCTGTCCAGCTGAGCCTTAAACTTATTTAGGCTATCAACTTCCACGACAAAGGATGGAAGTCTGTTCCACCAACCAACCACCTGCTGGCTAAAGGCAAATTTCCGCACGTCTATCCTACATCTGTCTTTCCTCAATTTGAATTTATGCCCTCTCAGGTGATTATTCCGAGCAAGAGGAAGAATCCCATCAGCATTAAGCATGCTCAAACCATTCACAAGGCTTTATACACCTCTATCAGATCACCTCGCTGGTGCCTAGTCTCCAGACACTGTAATTTGCAAAACTTAAGCCTTTCTTCGTAAGAGCACCTCTTTGTTCCATTCACTAATCTTGTTGCCCTTCTCTGTACTCGTTCCAGCAGCTCTACATCCTTCTTGAAATGAGGCTTCCAGGCCTGTATATAGTACTCTAGGTGTGGCCTGACCATTGCCTTATACAAGGGAAAAATCACCTCCTTATCCCTGCTAGAAAAATTCCTATATATCATCGACAATACACCATGAGCTACTCTTGTAGCCCGTCTGCACTGCTCAGAAAACTTCATATTGCCTGCACAACAACTCCCAGGTCCCTTTCATTCTCTACCACTGTCAGTGTAGTACCACAGAGTTGATACGTTGCTCTGGGGTTGCTGTTTCCCATATGTAGTACTTTACATTTGTCAATGTCAAACTTCATTTGCCACCTCTCAGCCCATCTGCTCAACCTTTCCAGATCCTGTTGCAGTAGCATAGTGTCAGTAGTGTCCTTGACAACCCTGCCAACCTTCGTATCGTCCACAAACTTGGACATTAAGCTTGATATACCATCATCAATATCATTTATAAATACAGAAAACAATAATGGACTCAATACTGAGCCCTGAGGGACTCCACTAATAACATTAGTCCACGATGAGCAGTGTCCATTTATTACCACTCTCTGAGTTCTCCCCATCAACCACCCCTTTATCCATAGCAGCAATTTGCCTCCAATGCCACACTGCTCCAATTTGTGCATCAAGTCTTCCATGTGCAACAGTATCAAAAGATTTTCTAAGATCCAAGTATATAATATCAAAGTTATTCCCTGCATCCAGTTCTTTTGCGACTGCATCATAGTATCCAATCAAATTGGCCAGGCAAGACTTTCCCTTAACAAAACTATGCTATGTCCAAGCTATAACTGAAGTCTTGTCTAGATGATCCTGCAGTGCTTCTTTAACTAGTGCTTCCATTAATTTTCCGGAAACAGAAGTTAAACTCACAGGTCTATAATTACTTGTGTCAGCCTTTGATCCTTATTTGTGAATTGGGGTCACATTTGCACATCTCCAGTCCATGGGTACCTCCCCTGAGTCCAAGGAAGCTCTCATAATTATGGCTAAGGGTTTGCTTACTTCCTTTACTGCCTCCTTTAATATAACTGGATAGATCCCATCCACCCCAGGTGCCTTTCTTGTGTTTATCTTCAACAGTTTCTCCTCCACTTTACTCTCAGTTATTACAAGATTCTCTAGCTTACTGCCAGAGTTGAATACACCTCTGGCATTCCCCTCGCTGAATAACTCCTCATGCGTGAATGTCGATGCAAAATATTCATTTAGTTTGTTATCTACCTGAGCAGGATCATCAACAGTTGACCCATCAATATCAAGTGGACCAATCTGATTCATCCTCTTCCTTCTAGAGTTTACATAAGTAAAGAACTCTTTGCTGTTTTTTTTTGCATCCCTTGCCAAAGATTTCTCGTAATCTGCCTTCACCTGCCTAACCTCCTTTGTAACTTGGTTACAGATCAACTTGTATTCATCATAGGCTTCTATGTCACGTGTTAATTTGTATGTATCCCATGCATTTTTCTTCTCTGCCATATGTCTCATTAGTTCATCTGACATCTAATTTGGCCTAAACCTTGAACAATATTTCTTAGTTGGTATGTAAAGCCTAGTAGCTTCCAAGATAAGTTCTTTGAATGCTTCCCATTTTGAATTTGCTGTTGGTAACATCATCAGTTGGTCCCACTGTATAGAATTTATATACTGTCTCAGACCTCCATAGTCGCCTTTACGAAAGCAATAACCTTCCCTTTACCCCTAATGGTAATTACTTCTTTGAGTAAATCCCACTTCAGCACACTGTGATCACTTCCACCCAGTGGTTTATTTATCTGCAGATTCTTAATGCATGAAGAATCACTACTGATAATCAAATCCAAGTATTGCTCCCTCTAGTTGCCTCCTGAACATGCTGATGTAGAAAACAATCATCCAATAAATCCACAAAAGTCTTGCTAGTGTGTGAGTGACCAGCTCCAAATTCCAGTCAATATCTGGGAAATTGAAATCCCCCATTATAAGACTCTCTGATTTACTGGCCCACTCTATTTCCCTGTACAGTTGCTTATTATACTCATCAGAGTCATTAGGCCTATAGCACACTCCTACTCTCAACTTTGATCTCCCAATGCTTATGTCACACCAAACTGACTCGACACTGCACTGTCCAGTGATGTCGACTGGCTTCACTTCCTTGGATTTTATGTATTTCTTAACTAATAGCATAACCCCTCCTCCCTTCCTATCCTTTCTGTAGACGTTGTACTCCCCAAATTCCAGTTCTGTATTCCTTATATCTGTGTGATACCACGTCTCTGAAATCCCAACAATATCTGCCTTTGATGTTTTGAACAATACATGAAATTCATCATATTTATTTACTAAACTCCTAGCATTGGTGTACATGCAAGTATACATGCATCTGTTCTTTTTCTTAGCTACCCTAACACAACCCATATGTTTACTTGTACCCCAATGATTCCCAGCAGTCTCTGAAATATCCTGCATCTTATTTTCCAGGCTGCTGCTCATTCCAATAGAAGCAGTGCAAGAATCACCTTCACCTCTGCCAGTGGCTACTGTTAATCTATTAGTCCTTTTATCCTCACAATCTAGCAGTTTTCCGACCCACCTAACACTGCCTCGATAGCATCAGCAAACATTCTTGCACCCTTTCTATTTAAGTGTATCCCATCCCTGTAGAAGCAGTCTCTCCTGTTAACAAGTACAGAGAAGGCTGAAAAAAATTCTACCCCTTGAGCCTAGGACTAGGTTGGCAAAGTTCAATTATTATTAAAGAAAAAGCAATTAGCCTATATGAAGATTTGTAGACCGCTTACCTTGAGAAAAAAAAAAAAAAAAAAAAAAAAAGAAAAAAAGTGGAACGATTTAACACTTAACTACAGGTGACCCCCGCTTAACGCTGATCATTCGTTCCGGAAAAACAGAGCGCTAAGTGAATCCGCGCTAAGCAAGCGCCGCTTTCCCATAAGGTAACATATGTATTTATGAGCTGCGGTCAGTGCCATAGGATATTTCCTAATGATTAATAAACAGTAATGAAAAGATGCACAAATGTTGGTCAAAATATTTAATATTCAAATATTTGCAAATATAAAATATTCTGCATTGCATATGTATAATTATGTGGTAACTACTTGCGTATCAAAAGTAAATTTAAAATTCCAATTAAAATAACAAATTTAATTTAATTGATGAATTTAATCATGAAAAATGTGTGGATTTTGAGTTTAACTTTGGCCCTCTTCCAAATAAACTAAAAGGGGTATTAATTTTAATCCCCCGCAGCGTTAAAACCAACAATAAATTCAACCGATCCTTCACCGCTTTGAAACCTGGCATGTTTTTTCTTCTTTCAATATGAAACTTCTTTTAGGCATTCGTTTCCACAAAAGTCCTGCTTCATCTATGTTAAAAACTTATTGAGAATTATAACACATAATACCCCTCTTCAATAATTTTAACAAAAGTTCATTTTTGAAAGTTTCGGCTCCTTGATCTGCACTTGCGGCTTCTCCCTGGATTTTAAATCTATTCAACCAGCCCTTACCAGTTTTAAATGGTTCCACATATTTTTTTTTTTTTTTTTTTTTTTAGGCGAGTTTTCTTCAGATCATCATATTGGCTAATCTCTTTCTCTCTCTTTTTAATATTTAACTTTATTCTGCATTGGAATATTATCTTCAATAAAATTAAAGTCTTTCCATTTCAATCCTAATAGCCGGCCTAGTCCTAGTTGCTTGCAGTGGAACAGCTATCTTTCCCGCTGCAAAAATTAATTCTTTATTTTTTTATAATTGTTCTTACAGTTAAAGTTGCAAGTCCTAAATTATGGCACACATCCGTTTGTCGTTGACTAGAATCGATTCGCTTCAAAACGTCTAATTTACTTTTCAAATTCAGTCTTTTTCTTACATTTATAGTCTTCGTACTGCGCCCAGACGTTGTTGCTTTTTCATTCCTGTCGGTCATTATTAGCTCTTCAAAAATGTAACCGCGTTGGTTGAATTAATTATGATACAATGTTCAAGTAAACTTTCTGTTACGCACGATGTCTAATACTCTACTGAGTGATGACTAGACCGGATAAATGCATATAACGCAAATATTACAAGCAATATACTTGATCATTTTTTAAAATGTTGATCGCGGAACTACGTTACAAGTCACTGTACTGAAACTAAATTAGCGTGCGAGAAAATTTTACTGAGCGTGTGAAACTTTCTCAAGTCGGTGTGGGAAACGTTTTAATACTGTTTTGCTATTCATTTTCAAGCTATCGACTCCATCAAATGAAACGATTTCGTTAATATGTCAAAAATGAAATCTGTAAAAGAGTGTTATAGTGATCTGTGACAGCGCTATAATCAGATACGGGTTATAATATAAGAACAGCGTTATAGCGAATCAGCGTAAAGCGAACCGCGTTATAACGGGGGCCTGCTGTATTTAAAAAGCACTAAATTACACAACATAGAAGTCCAGGGAGAAGTTGGAGCTAAAACTTTCACAAAAAAAAAAAAAAAAAAAAAAATCCTCACACCTGTTAAAATTATTGAAGAGGAGCGTTATACTATTTGACAAGTTTTTAAAAAAGATAAAACAGGAGACTTTTTTGGAAATGAATGCCTAAAAGAAGTTTCATATCAAAAGAAGAAGGGGGAGGTATAGCCATGCTTCAAAGCGGAGAAGGGTTGGTTAACTTTATTGTTGGGTGGTAACACTGCAGAGGATTTTAAATTAAAACCCCTTTCAGTTTACCATTCAGAAAATCCAAGTGGTCTTAAAGGTTTCACTAAATCAAACTTACCTGTAATTTGGAAGGCTAATAAAAAGCTTGGGGTAACCAGGCCTCTTTTCATTGATTGGTAAGCTGAATTATTTTGTCTTGCAATGAAAAGATACTATGCAAAAAAATAATCTTGATTACAAAGCAATTCTGATCATGGACAATGTGCCAGGACATCAAACCAAAGAGATCTTAGAAGATGTGAACAATCATGTAAAATTTTTTACACATCTGATTCAACCAATGTACCAAGGTATTATTGCCAGATTTAAAGCCTACTACATAAGGAACACCTTTTCCCAAGCTGTTAAAGCCATCAACACTGGTGAAAATGTACTGGGCCTAAAGGAGTTCTGGAAATCCTTAAACATTAAAACTGCCATCTACAATGTTTCAAGTACCTGGAATGAAATAAACACAGTGAGGAAAGTTTGGAAGGATTGCATAAAGGATTCCCAAGAACCTGATGATTTGATTGAGAATGTTAAAGTGCATACTGTTGAGCTCAGAAAAGAAGTACAATTAGACAAAACCGATGACAACATACAAGAGATGATCAACAACAACAGTGATGGTCTCTCTTGAAGAACTTATAGAAATGACAAAAGAACAAGAGTAATTGAGGGAAAAGATGATCAAGATCCTACAGATATAGAAACGATAAAGTCACTGACTTCAAAAGGACTTGGTGAAGCTCTGGAATACTTAGAAAAAAATGTGTGTTTATTTCAGGGAGAACAACTCTGACATGGAATGAAGTTCAAAGGTAATAAGAATTTAAAGAAAGAAATATATCTCTATATGATTTTTACAAGAGGAAGAGGACCAAAGTACAACCAAAAATCAACACATTTTCCAATCCAAGGATATGAAAATTTGATATATAATGTAGGTACTTGCCACATAATTATATAAGTAACATAATGTAGAATATTTCATAAGTGCAAATTTTTGAATATTAAATATTTTGACCGACATTTGTGCATATTTTCACTACTGTCTATTACTGATTAGAAATATCCCATGGCATAGATAGCAACTCACAAATACATGTGCTACCTTATGGGAATATGGAGCTCACTTAGGACTGATTGATTCACTATGCTTTATTTTTCTGGAATGTTATCAGCATTAAGTAGGGGGTCACCTGTATTCATCAGCAGATTTATTGTAGACATTTATTTGTGATCTGATTCAGATGTATTATGCACTCAATTGCAGAAATTAACTCAATCTCAGGAAAACGGCAGAATCAAATCTGGCTCCCAGATCCTTTATTTTAAAAAAAAAAACTTCTTTAAAAATTTTTAAACAAAGCATCTGTTGAAAAACTTATACTTTTTTTATTTTAAAACTTTTAAAAATATATTATTGCTATATATGCTTATGAAAATATCAACTATCTGTTGTGATATTTAATCCTTGTTTAATGTTAATTTATAAAAATAAATTAAAATAATGATATAAAAAAATTCATTATTTTTTCTTATATCCATTATACTGTCAAGATAATGAATACATGAAGTAGTCTCAATTTTAAATCATTACCACTGTTCCAAACATTTCCTTGGTGTGTGTGTGTGTGTGTGTATATATATATAAAATATTAAAAAAATATGTTATATGATACCATCGAGCTTATTTCAATATATAACTCCTGAGGCATGTGTTTGTGTTATGTCGAGTGCCACTTGACAAGGGAGCATAAAATGTTAACCATAACGTACGTAATCTTGTGTGTAATGAAGCTGTTATCTTTTATAATGTGAGGTTTTTGTAATTTTTTTATTTTGGAATTGTAAATAGAATGATCAGTTGACATATGTAAATACTGTCATTGTGGTTTATGGAACACAATAAGGATGTCCCTTTATATAAAGAAAAAAAATATATATATAAGTTTAAGTAACTTAAATCCAAATTACGTGGCACCCCTGGAATGTTGTTGCGGCACCCCGGTTGAAAACCACTTCGTTAGACACAAAAACCCTTTATACTAGCTCATGGAACCGCCAGACTTGTATAGTGGTGCAACCAAATTTTCTTAAAAGCTTAGCCCTCTCCCAATTACCCCACTCAACACCTTCCTGCCTAAGGGAAACAATGAACAAATGGATCTCTCTTGGTGCCTAGTCTTTTTAACTACCTTCCAATTTCTTTTTCTCATAAAAATTCAAAATGCTTAAGAATCATGGGAAATATATATGTGCTCTCTACCTCCCAGCTCTCTGCTGTGTTCTCATTTAGAAATGCAAAAGATCTTTATATTATTATTAGCAATGGCACATCTATTCTTTAACCATTCTTAGGAATGGTTGGAAAATAGTTGTACCTATGTCTGTGACAAGCTGAAGGACCATCCTTTGGTCGTTGAGCCTGTCACAGACACTATTAGGTATGGCAAGCTGGGCTAGCTATCTGGGATTTGAAAACACTGATGGAACTAATATTCAAGTCAAATGGACCAAATTTTGGTAAAGTTCGATGGTCTGCAACAGCGAAATTCTCTGCTTGCACCTTCATGATGGTGACACTGTTAGTAACCCTGGGTATAACCCCCATGTGCAACTCTTGAAAACCAGCACCTAGTATACTGGAGGTGACCACCCAGGTGCAAACCAATGTAAGTAGAGTCAAGATGTGGCACCCACACTAGACGGAAGAAAGCCACTCCTGAGTTATCAGGCGATAATAGGTGGTAGATGACTCATCAATCAGTGCAATAACACCACCACCACCACCACTATTGTAGGCTTAAAATTATAGAACCCACGTTTAGCCACCAGAGAATCTCCAGCAAGCTCCCCAAATCTCTTCCATCATGCAGTTAACCACAGGAGCTTCCATCTGGTGAATATGGGCTTGGCACACCCAAGGTCCTGAGCTGGATATCAATATTCTTCTCTTTCTTGGTGATTCCCTTCTATTTTTGTCTCTCTCTCCCTCTCTCTCTCTTTCTTTCAGATTTTTTTTTGCTACATAAGCTATTAAGTCATCTATTAAAACAGGTACCCTTCTAAAATGAGATTTCCAAACAAGTATGCAATATTCAAGATGTGGCCCAAACATTTCCTTAATATGATGGGATAGTAGTAGTAGAGGCATGTGAGGCAAGAAAGCAAGCATATGAGCTTATGTAGCATAAGCCAAAAAAAAAAAAAAAAAAAAAAAATTTTCACACATCCATTCCCTTTAAAAGTTTGTCCAGTTTCTCCTTGAATTTATTTAAGCTATCAACTTCCACAATGACAGATGGAAGTTTATTCCAGCAATCAACTACCTGCTGGCTAAAGGCAAATTTCTGTAAATATATTCTACAACTCTTTCCTCAATTTGAATTTATGCACCCTCAGGTTTATAATTTGAGTAAGCATAAGAATTCCATCAGAATTCTGCATGCTCAATCCATTCAAGGCCTTATACACCTCAATCAGATCACCTCGCAGGTGCCTAGTCTCCCAGCTGCTGCAATTTGCAGAACTTAAGCCTTTCTTGGTAAGAGGATCCCTTCGTTCTCCTCACTAATCTTGTTGCCCTTCTCTGTACTTGTTTTAGCAGCTCTACATCCTTCCTAAAACAAGGCTGCCAGACAAGTATGCAGTACTCAGGGGCACAGCCTGACAATTGCCTTATACAAAGGGATAATCACCTCCTTATCCCTACTAGCAAAATTCCTGTATATCATTGACAAGACCCCACATGACCTGCTCTGGCAGCCTGTCTGCACTATTCAGAAAACTTCATGTCTGACTGCACAATCACTCCTAGGTCTTTTTCATTTTCTACCACTCTAAGTGTAGTACCACACAGTTGGTACATTCTTCTGGGGTTACTTCTACCCATATGCAGTACTTTGCATTTGTCAATGTTACACTTCAGTTGCCACTTCTCATCAAAAGGATAATCATCTCTTTGTCCCTACTGGAAAAGAGACGATTTGCCAGTAGGGATACAGGTTAAATTCCCAAGAAGGTTTGGCTATGAATTTAAGACA
Organism: Mastigoproctus giganteus; assembly: GCF_048544385.1. NCBI lineage: Eukaryota > Metazoa > Arthropoda > Arachnida > Uropygi > Thelyphonidae > Mastigoproctus > Mastigoproctus giganteus. The sequence goes on along the minus strand of NC_143584.1, from coordinate 168,659,087 downwards.
ATAAAATGGTGTAAAGCCTTCACCCAATATCCATTTCCTTCTAAAATAATTAACCCCTCTTATTTTTCCTGACCCCAATCTCAAACACTGATTTTATTCATAACTACTCATCTCATTTGTAATGATTACTCCACAAATTTCTTCCACTTTAAAGGTGGTATTTTTGGTAAGGGATATCTTAAATGTCACTCAGACATGTAGGCATCCCAAGCAGTTGTAATTAACGGGTACAGTCACAGTCTATACCTGTTTGTCCTTTGTGACGAACAGGTATAGACCTCAGACATTTTTTTAAAAATGTAAGATCTGTATGTCAGGTAGCTACATAAACCAGTAAAATGTTTCTTCCATATTCAGTTGTTTTTTTGTGCTAATAGCATAATCGTGCTAATAATATCTGCTTCTAATGTAATTAGAATAATCTGCGTCTCTGACAATGGCAACTCGTGATCGTGCGAACAATACAAATATATTCTGTTACATATGTGGTAACTATGTTGTGGAGAAATAAAGGCAGGATATAACATATGTATTTGTGAAAAATGCATATGCCACATAATTTGGAATTAAATTGTGATTAAGATAAAAGCTTAAAGTGTGTTGTCCATGTGTGCAGGGGAACCTTCGGATCGTATTAGTGACTGCTACTTTTTCTGTAAATAGCAGGTTATAATGCAAAGAGCAAGAAGAGCACTGTGTATACCAACATTAATTTAGCTAGTACCCAGTGGACCTGAACTACTAGTTCTTGAAAAGATTGTTCCTAGGAACAATCTTTACATGTTACAGACATTGTGAAAAAGTATCGGTTCCCCAGTTTTTTGAAGCAAGCTTAATGATATATTGCAACAACATTCCTGTAGTTATGAACGTTTTTGGAATTTTCTACTAACCAACAGAGTGGTGGCTGTTTATTGACTCATTGAAGCAAAGCTTCAAAGCAGTTCTCCTTCATAATGGAAACCTCCATCTGGAAAGTTAAAATCCAATATAACAAGACATTCTGAGTTGCTGGCCCACTCTATTTCTCTGCATAACTGTTTGTTGTACTGATCAGAGTCATTAGGTCTATAAACATAAAGATTAGTATATACCCAGAGGAGACTGAAGATCAGAAAAAACACTGGAAAAATTTCAACAATGAATACTCCACTCTCAGAACACCTTTCTGTCCTTTGGACATATATTTAAAGATAACACTGATAAGAAATAGCAGTGAAACAATGGGCAGATCTATTATGAAACCATGACTGCAATATGCATGGGTCAAACAATACTGTGCAACAAACAAATGGGTATTCTCTGAAGCATTGTACACAATACAATCAAGAGATTTTTGTTTCCAAATAGGCCTGTTCACTACTATTTCTTGTAAGTGTTGTTTTTCTAGCGTATCTCTCATCTTTTGTGTCATGAAATGTGTTATTTTTAAAACTTTTTTCTATCTGTGAAAAAGGCCAACAAAAGGCTGAAAGTTTAATTTAATAATCATGTTTAATTATTTTATTTTTTGTAATATGTACTAAGAGTATATTTTTGTAATATATACTAAGAGTATATTTTACAAAATATACTCTTAGTATATATTACAAAAATATACAATTTCTTGTACTACTCTTAATATGGAGCTCATGTAGTAAATTTTACCATTATTTAATGGCATCTGGTAAATGACACACCATGCGTATATATACACATGGTGTATATATACATTATATATATAATGCAGTAATGCACTTTAAATCTAAATCTGTCAGTATTTAATTTTGGTTAATATCCCACCGAATCCTATATAATAAAATTAAAGGTATTTTTTTTTTTACCTTTAATTTTATTATATAGGATTCATATTTAGAAAAATAAAAACAGCAAAATCAGATAAAAATAAATAAAATCCCCTTCTAAAAAGTTTAAAATAAGATTTCAAACAGAATAAAGTATATTGGAATAATGGTATTTTGGCATATACTTCTGTTTTAAGTGAAAAGTGGTATCACAGCCTAAATGCATGAACTAGACAAGAATTTGTTTCCCGCCTCCTTTCGATAAAATAAACTAACAATTCGTTTTCATTTTGTTTGTTTAGTAATGAGATACACATATATTTATAAGTAATCCAGAATCATGTATCTACTTCTACATTAATGAGAATTTTTTTTCCTTTTCTGAAAAAGAAAAGTGGCACATAATGATGTGAAAAGAAAAACAATCATCATTATTATTTAACGATACAACCATGACAACTCTATATTACCTTTTTAGGTGTTTGGGTTCCAACAGATATTCGTGCACAAGGGGTTTCCTGGCTGGAGGAGGATACCACATTGTGATCTTCAGGAGTTGGGGCATCCTAGTTAAATAAAAAGTTCAACAATATTACAAAGATATAAAATTAATATAAATTTTTTTCTACTCATCAACATTTCCAATTATTCAAATAATATGTATGGCAAAATCTTCCAACAATATTCTAAAAATATATGAGTCAGGGATCTGAAACTCGGCTGGCAATTTCATCCTTCTCTATGTAACTATCATCTAGAGCTACACATTTTTTGCTCTCTGCAGATAAGCACTTTCAGGCATTTTCAAATAAACTACAGCGGGGCCTTGACTTCCGATAACATTGAGATCCAATGTTCTCAGGAACCGATATACCTTCCTTATGATCTTTTATTTTAAGGACTGATGATATTTGCAGGAACCGATGGCTTTCCGATATAGCTGGAACGATGCATGGGTGGAAATTTTCAGACACGTGGCGCACGGATCATCACTTGTACAATTGTTCTCAACCAATTAGTGTCTTTATTATTGTTCAACACCACATTCCCATTTTTACAGTACTCTGGACAGTTTCTTTATCTTCTGTTTGATGCACTTGTTCAGTGTGTAAGCAGAGTGCACTTTTGTTAATTTTATGTAATTACAGTAATTTAATTGTGGTTATTTTTGAATTTATTAATTAAATAAATTGAAATTAAATAACTATGGCTCCTAAAGTGCAAGTTACAAATAAAATTTCAACTAAAGAGAAGCAGTAGATGATAAAAAAACATGAAGTAAAAATTAGTGCATTAATATGCGAGTACTCAATAGTTAAACAAAAGGATATTCTAAAGAGTGTTCAAGTACGTGATGATTTCACATCAGTGCACATCAGGGAAGAGACTTTATTGTGGAAATCAAAAGGCTTTTCTTAATATGAACTAGGGAAAAGCAGATGAAGGGTGACACAAGATTAGACAATTTATCTGTGAACATGCTAAGATCTATGATGATCTGAAACAAAGTTCCATCAACCAGTGGCAGTGCTACGTGCTTTGAAGACATTAAAACTAGCAGAGGCTAGTTTTAATGTTTTAAAACGAGCTAGTTTTAAAACGAGCACTTCAAAAAAAAGAGCGAATATCAAAAGTGTTGAAAGGCATCCAGGTGCTGATAAAAAAGAAGCCGAGGCCTTTAAAATTGAATTCTAATGGTTTGTTGATCAGGAGGGTTATCTTCCCCAGCAGGTTTTTAATATTGACGAAACCAGCCTCTTTTGGAAGAAAATTCCCAGGAGCAGGGCCATGCAAAAGGGGGTTGCATTGGATGTGCCACACCAGGGTCCCCCAACCGAGGGAGCCACCAAAGTATCAACATAAACGAGGCCCCTTTATCCCTTTTGCATTTGGGTCCCCAAGTACCTTTGCTCAGGAGAACATACATCATTAAGGATGTGGCTAGTTTACCTGGGCATAAGCCTAAGAAAGATAGGCTGACTCTCCTGTTGGGTGCCAATGCCTCTGGAGATTTTAAGCTGAAGCTTTTGCTGGTTATTACTCTAATGCTCCCAGAGTATTTAAGCAACAAAAAGTCAACAAAGGCATGCTGGGAGTGTTTTGGTGCAGTAAGAAGAAGGCCTGGGTTACAATATACGTTTCTGTCCTTCAGTGAAGAGTTATCTTGAGAAAAATAAGTTTCCTGTGAAGGCACTGCTCCTGATGGATAATGCGCCAGGCCATGATCCCAACATTGTTCAATCTCTTGAAGCGCAATTTGACTTTGTTCAAGTCAAATGTTTGCCACCCAATGCCACTCCTCTTCTTCAACCAATGGACCAGCAAGTGATTGCAAACTTCAAGAAAATGTTTGCAGTGAGGATTTTTGGGGGTCGCAGTTCAACATCCTGGCCTGTGTAAGGTTGATCATAAGTGCTTGGAATGATGTTTCTACCAGGTGCTTAAATTCAGCCTGGAAAAACATCTGGCCTTTCATCATAACTTGGGTGGATTTGAAGATGATGGTACTTTGACAAATGATATTGTCACTCTTGGTAAATCAATGGGTCTGGATGTTGATGAAGAGGATGTGGAGGACCTTACTGACACGAGCTAACAACAGGGCAGCTACAAGAGTTGGAGAAAATTATGGAGAGTGGCACTAGAGAGGAAGAGGAAGACACCCAAAAAAGTGTCAGCTGAAGAGTTTAAGATTGTCATTTCTTGTTGGGAGTGTTTAAAAGAAGTGGTAAAAAAAACACCCCAACATTGAAAATACTGAACTTGTGATGTGCAAAAATGGAAGACGAAGTCATTTCTTACTTTAGGAAGCTACAAAAACTTGTCAAAAACAGTCCACTTTGGACAGTTTCTTTGACAGTAGAAGCAAAAGACGAAAGACTGACAAGACACCTGATGCTTGATCTAGTCCGACATCGCCACCACTGGTTTCATCAGTCCTGCACTTTGTCTAAGGTAAATGCTAATTTATTAAACAATATTTATAAAATGCTCATATTTAATATAAAAATCAAGTATAACATGTCAGAAATACCTATTTTGTGCGTTGTTGGGATCACATGTCAAGAGTTTAGAATGAATTACAGGAAATCAATGTATTATTGGTTTCAACTTTACAATATTTTCAACATACAATGGGCTTTGTGGAACAAATTACCATTGGATGTTGGGCCCCCCCCCTCTGTACTCAACTTGAGCAGAAAACCAGGCTTTCACTTCATTAATTACCTCCTGATAAGTTTGAAATCTGTGGCACGATAATGGTTTCTTCATTTCAGGGAAGAGGAAAAAGTCTGAAGGTGAGAGGCTGGGAGAAAAAGGTAGGTGCTGCAGATTTTCAAAATCACAGCTGATTGCAAAGTCCACCATGAGAGCAGCCTTATGGGCAAGAGCATTGTTGGCTAGAAGGCACACCTAGCCAATAATGCATAATGTATAAAATCACGTTTCTCACCTTTCGATTCTGTATCTGCTACAGAAATTAGATTCTCTTTGTTTTGTGTTTAATTATTGAATAAAACGTGGGTTTTTTAGTCTCAATTATTATTTATGATTATTCCTTTATTTATTTGACAAAAACATTAAAACATGCTCATGCACAGCACAAGTTGAAAACATGAATATGTATTAATGTAAGCTATTAACAGTTTCCTGTTTATGAAACTGTTATGGCTACTTTATAACCAAATGTTTTATTTTTAACAGAATTAAAAGATTTGCTCCTTTGAAAATAACATGTAAAATGCACAAGATATTTAAATTTTCAAATTTTTCATTAAAAAACGTAAGTCTTGCAAGTTATTAGTCAAACTTCAAGCAGAATTCAAAAATAAGAACTTTTTTATATTTTTTTCCAGAAATAAGCAAATTTGGTCACCTGTCAGGAGATGCATGCCTGTTTTTGTTACAATTAATCACTGCTGCTGTTAAATTTAGCATCAAGCCAATACCAGAATCAAGGTATGACTAAATGTTTCTAATAGTTACATTTCACTACTTCCAATGTTTTTCAAAATCAAAATTCAGTGTTATCAGTGGCCCAAAGAAAGTCTTCTGCTCCAGGGAAAACTTTTGTGACAAAATGTTTGCTAATGGTTTTGAAAAAAGAAAATATTAAAACTCTTATAATGTCGATCTCTTTTTTGATCTCAGTCTGTTCATATATATATATGTCTGTAGCCTATAATTTGGTAAGTGATCACTGTAACAATAAAGAAACACAACCGATTTATTTACCCCAAACACAAATTCAAAAAAGCTAGCACACAGAGATAGTAGACAAGCTGAGATTGTCCACGGCACCCTTGGTATCTTAGTCAATCTATCTAAGATACCTAGTTGCCAAGCTCTATGGCACACATATTCATAGTCTTTCTCATGTAGTAAGGACAACCTTTTAATTTTTTTCTACTCATAAACATTTGCAATTATTCAAATAATACGTATGGCAAAATCTTCCAACAACATTCTAAAAATATATGAGTTGATCAATAAGTACTTACCCTCACCTACAAATATGAGTCAGGGATTTGAAACTCGGTTGGCAATTTCATCCTTCTCTATGTAGCTATCATCTAGGGCTACACATTTTTTGCCTCGCAGATAAGCTCTTTCAGGCCTTTTAAAATAAACTAGTGGGGCTTTGACTTCCGATAACATTGAGATCCAATGCTCTCAGGAACCGATATACCTTCCATATGATGTTTTATTTTAAGGACCGATGACATTTGCAGAAACCGGTGGCTTTCCGATATAGCTGGAACATTGTATGTCGCATATACCTTCCATATGATGTTTTATTTTAAGGACCGATGACATTTGCAGAAACCGGTGGCTTTCCGATATAGCTGGAACGATGTATGTCGCATGGAACATCACTTGTACGGTTGTTCTCAACCAATTAGTGTCTTTATTATTGTTCAACACAACATTCTCATGTATTACAGGGACAGAAATGAGTTTTAAAAGAATTAAAGTTAATCAAGTTTTCTTTGATCCACTGGAGAATTAATTGAGAAGAAGTTGGTCGTTTGTGTGGCGCAAGGTTTCTCAAACCGGAAGGTGGAATGTAGTGTGCTGTCATCAACAAAACTACGACTTCAAGTCAGTGCACGGCTAGAGTTTCACCAAATTTTTCCAATGAATTTAATCAAATGATTTTGAGACAGTTGGTAGTTGATGGATTTTTTTCATTACTTTGAAAAGAGTAGAGGCAGAGAATGGGCATGACAGGGAGGGAGGGAGAGGGAAAGAGAGAGATAGAGAGACCATCATCGCCAAGTTGTGATCTGAAATGTTACTCTATCTCTGAGGACTACCAACACTGAATGCATATCTGAAAGAGTTGTTAGTGAGATTGGAAAAAAAGGATGTTGGATGCATGGTGAGGATTTTTTGGTATTCTCTGGTAGGTAAATAAACAAGCAGTGTGAGGTCATGAGTAAGAGCAAAAGCCTCAGCGTCTCAACCAGCTGGGTCCTTGTAACTAGAAAGCTGAAGTCAAATGGAGTTGTGAACATTATAAAATTACCAAGGAATATTACCCTACTGTTAGGAAAGTCAGACTGGAGAAAGTCGTGTCTCAAAGAGATGAAGTCAAAGTTTAGAGTGATTAGTGCAGGAGTTGTGAGGATGATAGAGCCAACAAATGAAGATGACAGAATGGGGAAGAGAGATCAAAAAGAGGAGATTCCAAATTATGCAGTCTCTGAGAAGGAATGTTAAAGTGGGCATATGTGCAAGTAAGACAAATGAAGCAAAATGAATCACATAGTGAATAGATAGGGCAACTGAGATGGGTAATGGCTGAGTCAACTGGTAAGTGAGATTCTGTTGCAAAAGTGGTAGCAGTAGAAGCATGTGATGCAAGAAAGCAATTTTATGTAGCACCAGCAAAAAAAAAAAAAAAAACCATTTCACACATCCATTCCCTCTAAACATTTGTCCAGTCACTTGTTGAATTTATTTAAGCTATTAACTTCCATGACAGATGGATGTTTCTTCCAGCATTCAACTATCCACTGGCTAAAGGCAAATTTCTGCACATCTATTCTATAACTGTCTTTCCTCAATTTTAATTTATGCCCCCTCACTGTCAATAATATACAGGAATTTTGCTAGTAGGGAAAAGGAGGTTATTAGCCCTTTGTATAAGGAAATGTTCAGGCCATGCCTTGAGTACTGCATGCATTTTCTTAATTAACATCATATGCTGTTAATTAAGAAAATACACTTGCTTTCTTGCATCACATGCCATTTGTCACTACTACTACAGGTCTGGAGGCCTCATTTTAGGAAGGATGTAGAGTTGCAATCTGAACAAGAGGAAGAATCCCATCAGAACTGAGCCTACTCAACCCATTCAAGATCACCGCAGATCATCTCACAGGTGCCTAGTCTCCAGATGCTGCAATTGGCAGGATTTACACCTTTCTTGGCAAGACCACCCTTTCATTCCCCTCACCAATCCTGGAGCCCTTCTCTGTACTAGTTGAAGCAACTCCACATCCTTCCTAAAATGAGGCCTCCAGACCTGTACACAGTACTCAAGACATGGCCTGACTACTGCCTTATACAAAGGGATAATCACCTCCTTTTCCCTACTAGCAAAATTCCTGAATATCACTGAAAATACCCCATGTCCTGTTCTAGCAGCCTGTCTGCACTGCTCAGAAAATTTCATACGACTGCACAATTACTCACAGGTCTTTTTCATTTTCTACCACCATAAGTGTAGTACCACAGTTGGTACGTTTCTCTGGAGTTACTTCTACCCATACGCTGTAATTGCATTTGTCAATATTAAACTTCAGTTGCCAATTCTCAGTGCATCTGCCAAAATTTTCTAGATCCTGTTGCAGTAGCACACTGCCATTACTATCATTAACAACCTTGACAACCTTTGTATCATCTGCAAACTTCAACATTTAGCCTGATATACCTTCGTCAATATCATTGATAAAAATACAAAACAACAGTGGGCACAACACCAAACCATGGGGGACTCCACTATTAGTCCACAAAGAGCAGCGTCCATTGATTACCACTCTCCATCTTCTCCCACTCAACCACCCTTTTATCCACTGTAGCAACTTACCCTTAATACCATACTACTACAATCTGTACAGTAGTTTTCCGTGTGCAACAGTGTCAAAAGCTTTCCTGAAATCCAAGAATATGATATCAAAATTATTTTTTGCATCCAGTTGCTTTGTAACCAAATCATAGTATCCAATCAAATTTGTCAGATAAGACTTTCCCATAACAAACTGATGCTGTGTCTGAATTATTACTGCAGTCTTGTCTAGCTGATCTGCAATGCATCTTTAACCTGTGGGGATTGGCAGATTGTAGGTGGAAACAAACATCACCGGAACGAACTGAGACCATGTACATTTGTGAAATGATTGAGGAAGTTTTTGGGAGGTTTAGATCTTACAGATATGGAATGTGGAGTGGGGGGAAAGTACAATGTATGAATTAATAAAATTTTTGGATATGGTGTGCACACACAAAACAAAAATATATTCTTGCTTTGTTGAGGAAGAATATATTCTTCCTTGACATAAATGTGGCCACGACAATGCCCCTCCACATATACTACTTGAACTCTCTTTCTTTCCAATCACTAGATACCTCTTACAGAGTTATTAACAGGCTTGGTCCACAGGACCACCAGTGGCCAGTATGCAAACGCTGTTTTTGAGCAGTATCCCTGAAATGTAAAGAATACTGGAGCTTGCCACGACACTCATCATACCCACAAAAGACAGCACTTGTACCACATGATGGAAGAGATAGGGTTTCTGAAGCTTTGCTTTGAAGACTAAACATAGGTTTCCTTATTTCAAGCTTCTAAAATAATAATAATAATAACAAGAATAACACTGGTCAACAAGGTTTTGTTAACATGGTGAAAGTAATCAGTACATACAAATTTAACATGGTTAAATTTGTATGTACTGATTATGAATATGACAGTAAAAAAGTTTCGGTCACATCACATTTTTTAGAAAAATGCAAAAACAGTTTTAAAAAAACATAAAATAGCTTCAAAATCAACAAAATCATCCAACATCACACTCTGTACCTTTCCCAATCAAATTTATTGTAACAAAAGAGACATTTTGTCCCAGGAGCTCACATCTGGTGAGTATGGGCTTGGCACACCCAGGATCCTGAGATGGATATCATTCTTCTCTTTCTTGGTAATTCCCTTCTACTTCTGATTCTTTCTCTCTCTCTCTCAGGGTAATTCAGAATTTTTTTTTGGCTGGTGCGGCATAAGCCTCAGGCTTCCTTTCCCCGTATGCTAATAATAATAATCTGTGTTTTTTAATGATTTACTAATAACCTCTTTTTAGTTTTATGGCCCTGAGGAGTAGCTGCTCTGAGTTATATTGCTATAATCCTTATTATGCAGTAGCACGTTTTTACACTACTATATTTTCAGCAGCCAGGCACCTGTGAAAGACAACTTGTTTACAAACTGTCTTTAGCCCCAAATGTACATTTTCGGGTTAGTTTCGATTTGTGGTAGGTTGTGGTGTTTTAAAAGTTCCGTTTTGGTCTTGTGAAAACTCGTGAAATGGAGCTAAAATGCTGTGCGTGTGTTAATTTGCCAAACAGTATTTGCTATGTTTGTGGACAATTTACAGTGAAGTCGCAACATCGATCAATCATAGACAAGGTGAAACAAGCATATTATTTTTATTTTGGTTGTCACACGAGTGATCAGGATAAAAGGTGGGAACTGCATATGTGTTATATAATTTGCTATGTAAATCTGACTGAATGGATGAAGGGAAACAGTTCTAAAATGCCTTTTGCTGTTCTGATGATCTGGCTAGAACCAACAAGTCACCTCGAAGATTTTATTTCTGCATCACAAATACTAAGGGGTTCTCAAGGAAAAACAGAGTTAAAATAAAATACCCCAATCTCCCATCAACAATAAGACCAGTGCCACACACACCAGAACTCCCTATTCCTCCACCTAGTTGTGAAGAAATCACTATTCTGGAAGAAGAGCAAGTGTCACTAGACCCCCATGCCTGCCCCTCAATGTCTATCAATCCTAGTTCCAATCCTGAAAATGACAAACCCCCACACTTAATTGAGCAAAGTGAACTAAATGGACTTGGTTAGGGATTTAAATCTTTCAAAGCAATAGGTTGAGCTATTAGGATCTAGGTTGCAACAGTGGAGTTTGCTAGCAAAACCAAAAGGATTTCTGTGTTTAGAAACCAAAATGAAAAGTTTGCAGGTTTTATCAAATGGAAGGTTCTCTCTATGTATGCAAAGATGTAAACAGATTGATGGATGAACAAGGGTTTGAACACAATCCTGAAGAATGGAGATTATTCGTTGATTCTTCTAAACTCAGTTTAAAAGTAGTTTTGCTACACAATGGTAATATCAAATTGTTGGTCCCAATGGCTATGAAAGAAACCTATGATAGTATGTCATTGCTATTAAATGCCTTAAACTATAAGAAATATTGTTGGAAAATCTGTCGTGATTTAAAAGTAATTGCTTTGTTGCTTGGACTAAACGGTGGTTTTACTAAGTATTGTTGTTTCCTGTGTTTATGGGATAGTCAAGCAGTAGAACATCATTATATGTTGAAGGAACGGCCCATTAGAGAAGAATACTTTCCTAGGAAACTCAACATCAAATGCATGCCTTTAGTGAAATCTGAAATGGTTCTTATTCTGACTTTGCACATTAAGTTGAGTCTCATGAAAAATTTTGTAAAAGCTCTGGACAAAAATAGTGAAGGTTTCCAGTACTTAAAAAGCCAGTTTCAAAAAATTAGTGATGCAAAGTTGAAGGAGGGTGTATATATATAGAGGCTTACAAATTAGATAGCTTTTAAAGGATGAAATCTTGGAAACTAACCTTAATACCACTGAATTAGCTGCGTGGAAATCCTTCAGAATTGTTGTTAGCAGGTTTTTAGGGAATAAAAAAGTAGAGAACTATAAAGAGTTGATAGAAGAACTGTTGCATAACTATCAAAAGTTTGGATGCAGAATGTTGCTGAGGATACTTCCTACATTCGCACCTGGACTTCTTTCCGGGCAACTTGGGATCTGTCAGTGACGAGCAGGGGGAACAATTCCACCAAGATATTCACACTATGAAGCAGAGGTATCAAGGACGATGGGATCCAACAATGATGGGTGACTACTGCTGGTTTCTGATAAGGGAGGACAATTCTGCTCACAAGAGGAAAAAATAACTGTAAGTAGTATAATTTCCTATTTTTGCCTTCACTTTTGTGGGTTAATTGTTTACTTAAATCCATATAGGTGTTTATAACGTTTAAATATGTTATTTTTTATCCATTTGGAATGTTTACTGGTCGTCATTTTTATTTCAAGCAATTAATTTACAAGAAAAGTAGTATGTACATTTAGATAAGTAAAAATTCACAATTTTTGGAAAAACAAAAAAAGGAGCATGAAGCCATAACATGAAAACGTGACGTGCTACGAACTTTCTACTGTCATTTTCATTTTCAGCATATGTGATTTAGTCAAAATCAGTTGATTTTGTTTGTTATTGAAAAAAAAGTTTAAAATTGTTAGCTAGTGTAATAACTTCAAGCCTCCAATACAATATAATATAAAATAATAAAACAAGACAGAATGTTCATACTATTGCCATTCCCACAAGATATTCATCCAATTCTGCTTTTAATTTTGCCAGATTCACTGTATCCAAAGAATACAACTAATTCAAGTCTTTTTGAAGCATTATGGCCTGCTCGACCTGTTAGCCACCTTCCCACTCTCAAAACACCAGAAAAGTTTGACAACTTGCCTTGGATATTCTTTTCAATATCATTTATGAAAATTAAAATAGGAGGGGACACAGGACCCAACACTGAGCCCTGAGAGACCCCAAATGTACTAGCGGCTCACTCTGAAGACTGACTGTTTATGGCAACCCTTTGTCTCCTATCTTTCAGTCAACTTGTGATCCAGCACAGGAGGTTACCAGTAATCACAGTTTGTTTGTTTATTATAGCAGTGTTTTATGAGGGAGGTATATCAAAATCGAGGTGTATAAAGCCTTGAATGGTTTGAGCAAGCTCAATGTTGATGGGATTGATTAGTTGCCTGAGAGGACATAAACATAAATTCAAATTGAGGAAAGACAGTCGTAGAATAGATGTGCGGCCAGCGTGGGTGGTTGATTGCTGGAACAAACTTCTATCTGTTGTTGTAGAAGTTGACAGCTTAAATAAATTCAAAGCAGATCTAGACAAACATCTGGAGTGAACAAATGGGTGAAATGGGAAGGGTTTTTTTTTTGGCTGATGTTATATAAGCTTGCTTTCTTGCATCATATGCCTCTACTAATGCTAATAGATTTACTAAAGCCAATGTATATAATGTGAAAAGCATTACCCACATTCAACTATTTAATGATGTCATAGAAATTTACCAGTTGCTAAGCATTGTCAATGCACCACAGAAAACCAAATTCCCTTTAATGAAGCCACACTGGGATCTATTTGAGATACCACTCTTGTCAAGATGGTCCCAAGTTTTAACCAGAGACTCCACATCCTTCCCTACCACCAAAGTCAAACTCATTGGCCCACAATTATCCAACTACTCTTTAGCAGCTTTGCAATACCTCTAAGTACTGGGAAGCATTAGCACATCCCAGGCCAGGAAAACACTCACTTACTCACTCTCACTCTGATTTAATGATGCACTCATTAACATTCTGAACAGTTTGATATATTCACATGCAGCATATTTAATTTAATTAACTAAAATGAGTAAATCTGCAGCCACTGTCAATCTACTACAGGATGGAGGCCTCCTGAACAAGTCATGTTAAGGGAATGGATCACAGTCTCTGCCATGCTAGTCCAGTGCAGGTTGACAGATTGACTGTATTTAGCAGCCATGGGCTTGAACCCCAGTCTACTTAGAGAGCATGTGCTATTGCACTCCTGCTTCTGACCATTTGGCTATGTAGGTCTGATTTAATCATAACTGATTATATACCCTCCTACCTAGACTTTGCCCTCCTTGAACTTCAGCAACTTTTCTAACAAACACTTCTCTGAGGTTATTATAATCACTTATTTTACAGCAATATGACTCAAAATTTCCCACAGATTTCAGCTTGCTTTTAATTGTAAATATCCCTGCGCAATATCTATCTATCCATTTCTACAGGTCTTTCAGGTCTTTCAATGGACTTTCCACTTTTTTACGGTATCAAGTGTCTTGTTTTATTTGTGTTTTTTAATATAATTCCCTTTTAAAATAAAAAGAATACGCTGCTAATTTATGTGGTCTATTAAAACCTTTAACTAATGGACAAAATTCTACTGCACCTCTTTTTAATTAAAGTAACTTAAGAAAATGTATTTATAATTTATTTAGTCTGTATTTTTTGTATTTTGTATTTTCAATGAAAAGAATTTTCACATATTTACAATACAATGCATTGTAAATATATAAAAATGTAACATTCACAAAGGCAGTTGGTATCTAAAGTTCTTAGAAACATTATATTTGTTCAGACACTTTCTTAAAATCTTAAATAAAATATTTGGTGGCCACTTGTTTAATGCTAAAGCTTAATGATTCAAGCCTATTAAATATTGAGATATCAATAACATTTGATAACACTAAAAATGCTCTGAAAGCACATAGTAGAAATATAGTTCTAGCTGCCCATATTTTTTCTAATCAGCTTTTGCAAAGTTCTATTTGACTGTGTGATTAGGGCAGGGTAGTAAATCTGTCTCTACATGACAGACTATTGGGTAGTGGTCATTATCCAGACGACTATTATGAACAAATTCAGTAGCACAGAAATGCCTTGGCGTTGGGGCAAATGCCAAGGGCACCAGCATTAGAAGGCCACGACAGGCCACATCAGTTCCGTGCCAAGCTATTCTGACACCTGAGGCTAACTGATGAAAGGTGCACCTAGATAATGTTACATCAGGATGAGAGCAGAGGGTGATTCAAGCCTGCATGCATCCTTAAATCTGAGTACATACTGCATAGCATCACAGATCTATTTCTATTGAGCCTGTTTCTATTGAGTTTTTTCCTTGTAGGTTGGTAGAAGCCAATCTCCAACCGGGAATAATTTTCTTTAGAGAAAGTGTGGGCCAATTGGCTAGTATTTAATTTTTGATTGTTTTCTAAGGATAGGAGGAGGTTGATTGGTGTAGAAATGCACTTCATGTGCAGAACCGCAAGCTATACCAGACTTGACACAAAAAAAAAAAAAAAAAAAAAATCGAGACATCCTGTCAGAACTGGAGACAACTTCAGTACTGAATTTTATTGACTCATACAGAAACTGATGGATCCAGCATGTAGAGAGGATGGATGCTATCCGAAAGAGATTCCAAATTACAAACCCTGGGGAAGGATTGTTTGTTTGTTTGTTTGTTTCGGGATTTATTGGGCGCATCGGCAACTATGACCATAGTGCGCCATACATATGATAATTATGCATGCTATTTCTTTTCACTTACAGAAAATGGAAAAAGAAATCAGAAAATAATTTTTTTTTTTTTTCCCTAACTAAAGGAGGTGATATACTTTAATCATCTTCAGAAAGTTATATATGCTTGAGACATTTGTTTCATTGTTTAAAAGTGAGGTAAGTGTAAGATCTTTTGTCGTGGCTGAAGTGCAAAGAATCTGGCGTTCTCTTGTATATTTTGTGCATTCGACCAGAATGTGTTTCACTGAGAGCAGTGTATTACAGTGATGACATTGAGGGGGTATTTCTCCTCTTAAAAGATAACCATGAGTGATATTTGTGTGCCCTATTCGCAGTCGAGCCAATATTACCTCTTGATGTCGGATTGAATTAAAGCTGGAAGGCCATCGCTCAAGGTTTGGCTTGATACTTCGAAGTTTATTATTAGGTTGATTTTCCCATGATAACTGCCATTGGCACATGCATTTTTCCTGGATTATTGTTCGATAGTCTTGATGAGGCACTTTCCATTTTTTCTCGGGTGTAGGTGAGCTGATTTGGCAGCATTGTCCGCTAGTTCGTTTCCAGGAATTCCATATGTCCTGGGACCCAGCAGAATTGTATGTTTTTTCCAAGTTCTGATAAGCTATGTAAAGAGCTGACTATTCTTTTCACGACTGTGGGGTGATGTTCCATGGTGTTTTTTAGTGCTTGGAGTGCACTTAAAGAATCTGTGAAATTATACTGTTGTTAATATCAGAGGACTCGATATGGTTCATGCAACCTGAATGCTATTAGTTCGGCGGAAAATATACCGAACTCAGGTGATAACTGTTAGCTAATGTGATGTTTGGAAAAACTGCGGCGATTCCAACGTGGACATCATTCTTTGATCCATCCGTATGTACTATGGAAAAGCTGGGAACTGGTCTACTACTGCATGGTATAGTTGCGAGAAGTTTTCTCTATGCAAAGTAGATTTATTCCATTCATGCAGATGTAAGGTCACATGAGGGTGGAATGATATTCCAAGGAGCAAGAGAGGATGGGAGGCTATGTGCCCACATTGTCTAAGGTTAGATTTAGTTCTTCTAAGAGGTGTTCTATTCTCATACCAAAGGACGATTAACATTAGGGCGGTTTTGGTATAACCTACTGTGCTGTGATGTGAAAAGTATAGGCCCAGTTCGGGTGTTCTGGCATAGATCTAATTTTATAGGCATATCGTAGTATCAGTTGTTGTCGCATGATGGAGAGAGGTGGTTCGTTTCGTGTGCTTCAGCATATAAGCTATGTATTGGTGACGTGCGATATGCCCCTAAAGCAACGCGTATTCCACTATGATGGATAGGGTCAAGCCAGCGAAGGGCACTAGGTCTTGCTGAACTATAGACTGGTGCTCCGTAGTCAAGTTTCGATCTTATTAATGCTCTATATAACCGTAATAAAGTAAGGCGATCAGCTCCCCATTTGGTTGCAGAGAGAACCCGGATGATATTTAGTTTTTGTTGACATGATGTTCTTAGTCTTTTGATGTGCTCAACGAAAGTGAGTTTATGGTCTAAAGTGATTCCTAAGAACCGTATGCTGGGATGAACTGTTATTTGTTGGCGATTCAGTTGTAGCTCCGGATTGGGATGGAGTTTGCGTTGGCGGCAAAAATGGATGCAAAACGTTTTTTCTGGACAAAGTTGAAATCCATTAGTCTGAGCCCATGAACTGATCTTATTTATTGCCACTTGCAACTGTCTCTCAATAGTATTCATATTTTTAGCATGACACCAAATACTAAGATCGTCTACAAACAGTGCTTTATCAACAGTGTCTGGAATTTGTCCGGCAATGGAGTTTATTGCAATTATAAAAAGTGAAGCACTGAGTACAGAGCCTTGAGGAACTCCTTCTTCTTGGGAAAATACTTGGGACAGTGAGGTTTTGAATCGAACCTGGAATGTACGCTTGCATAGGAAATTCTGTATGAAAATCGGGAGGTGACCCCGAAGTCCATGACGATGTAATTCACGGAGTATTCCATACTTCCACGTGGAATCATAGGCCTTACTGATGTCAAAGCAGACTAACACATGGTGTTCCGATCTGAGGAATGCATTACGGATGGAATTCTCTAGTCTGACTAGTATATCTAGTGTAGATCTGTTTTGTCGGACACCGTATTGTGCAGAATGTAGCAGATTGAGATTTTCAAGGTACCAGATCAGTCGATGGTTCACCATCTTTTCGAGAATTTTGCAAATGCAACTGGTCAAGGCGATTGGTCTATAATGAGTGGGATTTGTAGGGTCTTTACCTGGTTTAGGGAAGGCAAGGACCGTAGCGTGATGCCATTGATTAGGAAATTTATCTTCCAGGAAGAGTCTGTTGAATAGATGAAGAAGTAACTGTAATGATTCGGTACTTAGTTCCTGAATCATGGAATAGTGAATGTTATCTGGTCCTACAGCACTGCGTCTAGATGTTGACAAAGCTCTATGTAATTCGTGAATGGTAAAAGGTAAATTATATTGTTCATCTCCTTTTGAAGAGAAGTTTAACTTATGTTTTTCTAAACTTGTTTTTAATCTTCTGAAGGTCGGTGTATAACTTTCTATTGCTGATGTTTTTGCAAAGGTTTCACCTAGTATATTGGCAATTCCAGCAGGATCATTTACATTCTGCCCTCTCCATTCCATGATGGGTAGGGGTATCGGTTTATATTTGCCACTCATTTTTCTGATTGCTTTCCAAATTTTATGTGTAGGCATTGCTTGATTAATAGTCGAAGTGAAGCGGATCCAAGCAGCCTTTTTATTGCAGCGTCTAACATATCTCGCTCTTGCTCTAGCACGCTTATATTGAATGAGATTGGTTGTAGTTGGACTCCGGCGAAAAGAATTCCAAGCTTTACTTTGCATTTTTTTAGCCACAAGGCATTCATCGCTCCACCAGGTTTTTGGATGAATCGGTAATTTTGATGAGGATTTCGGTACGGTTTGTTCTGCTGCATGTAATATCATTTTGGTGACATAGTCAACTGCTTCGTCAGTTGTGGAATTTTGGATTATTTCGGGATCAAGCTTGGTTAATTTTTTATAGGACTGCCAATCTGCTTTATCAGTAAGCCAGTGCGGAATTTTAGTAGGATGATGAGGGGGCTTATTAAGTAATTCAATTATTATGGGGAAATGATCGCTATGTAGCGGATCGTTGTTTACCGTCCACTTTAGAATAGGATATAAGGTTGCAGAACAGATAGACAAATCTATTGCAGTGCTTGTTCCTGAAGGAAGGTGAACGTATGTAGGTGAACCGTCATTTAGAAGAAGGAGGTTGTTATTGTCAAGACACTGTTCAATTAGTTTTCCTCTTTGGTCGATGCTGTTGTTACCCCAAAGAGTGTGATGACCATTTAAGTCTCCCAGAATGAGGAAAGGTGTTGGGAGTTGAGCTATAAGATTGTTGAGATCATTTTGCTGGAAGGTATAGCTTGGTGGAATGTATAAGGAGCAGATTGTCATATGGATGTCAGCAGCTATACGGACTGCTATTGCCTCGAGGGGAGTGTTCAGTGAGACCTGTTTGGTAGGAATATGTGGGTTTGTTAAAATAGCTACGCCACCATGTGCGATATTCTGATTGGTTCTGTCTTTTCTAATAATGTTATAATGAGACAGTTTTGGTGTATTTTGGGGTTTTAAATAAGTTTCTTGAAGGCAGATACATATTGGTGAGTATTTACAGGAAAGATCGTATAGGTCATCGATATTGGCGCGGAATCCACGACAGTTCCATTGTATTATTCTGTTCATTGTTTATCTCTTATTAGACTTTCTGAGCGTTTTCGGGTTGTTGATGTTTTCTGTTTTTCACTTTTGTTTTTATCTTTTTTTGGGAAGGAAGGCCTTTCGGTGTCCATATCTTCTTCAACAAAGATTTGAAGAACAGGGTCATCTGCTGATTTTTCTTTAGTGTCCATTTGTTGTTGGTGACTAGAAGTTAGGATATGTTTTTCTTTAAATCCTTCGTCCGGAGTGTTTATGTTTTCTTGTGGTATGGTAATTGGTGTATTGACTGCTTGGGTTTGAGTTGCACTGTACAAAGATTTTACGTAATTTGAGAAAGACTGCTTTGGAGGTACTGTTATTTCAGTTTGCGATCCGGTTGATTGGAATTTTTTGGTGGCTTGGGCATACGTAGGTCTGTCTGAATGAATTGGTGGTGAGATGATTCTTTTTGCTTCTTGGTAAGAAACATTATGCTCAGTTTTATATTTTTGGATAAGTTTCTCACTTTTCCAGCGCTCGCATATTCTGGCATAAGCGGGATGATCCTTTTTGCAATTTGGACATACTGATTGAGGAGCATTACAGTTTTCGCAATCGTGTTCGATTGAACCACACTTTGCGCAAGTAGGGATTCCCCGGCAAGCTGTTTGGGAATGTCCATACTTCTGGCATCGGAAACACCGTAGCGGGTTTGGGACGTATGGTCTCACATTACATACCAGATATCCGGCCTTAATGGATGATGGACGATTCGGTGTGTTAAAGGTCAAGATCAGATTGCGGGTAGGGATCAGATTACCATCTTTTCTCGTGGAGATTCTCTTGACATGAATAACTCCTTGTTCTTTCAGTTCTTCTAGCATTTCTTCTTCAGTTACATCTAGTAAGTCCCAGTTTGAGATCACTCCTTTAGAGGTGTTTAGTGATCTGTGGGGTGTTACAGTTACTGGGAGACCTGCAAAGAAATTTGTTTTCAGAAGTCGCTCAGAATGTTTGGTATTAGATGTCTCAATGAGAATATCTCCTGATCTGAGTCTTTTTACGGATTTCGGAGATCCTGCTTTACTTTCCAATTCCTTTTGAATTCTAAAGGGAGAGAGTTTGCCAACTGCATTCTCACCAGTTGAATGGATGATTAGATAGGTTGGAATTGGATATGTCTCTGGCTCAGTTTTTTGGCGCTTTGCCGTTCCTGCTGTGGAACTGTCTTTCTTTTTTGATATCTGGGTTGCGTCTGGCAGCCCAGATAAGTCTGAGTTTGATTTACTCATGGTATGCTCTTTTTGGCCCCGGGAGATTGTCTTTTTCTCCCAGGTTACCAGCCCCGCCACGTGGAGGCAAGAGCGGTGCCGCCTAGTGACCCAAGCGAAGAAAAGGGTTAGTAATAACTAAAAATAAAAAGAGGGATTAAAGAAAGGTGGCTTTCCTTTCTAGGTTATAGTATTTGAATATATCTATTTAATTATAATCTTCAGGAGTTATCGGACTTTCGAAACTCAGGAGAAACGTATTTACAATTAAGCGTACTAGATAATCACTCTGGAAAGGCGCTGTGGTCACTAATATCGCTTGGCACTCGGGGCCCCTGGGGAAGGAGAGGCAGATGCAGAGCCCTGCAAAGACAGAGAGACTATTACAGCCCACTAGGCCTAATACTGGACAGGAAGAAGAAGAAGATTGTTTTATAGGCTGAATAATCTTAGCTTAGGTAGCCTTTATCAATGGGGTGAGGAAGGAGGGAACTGTAGCACCATCTGCAAAAACTGGTCACAAAATTGAACTACAAAGGATAATTTAAAGCACCTTAGGTTGCACACTGTTTTCCCTGCATACAGTAATATTGTAGCAATCACACTCACTGTGTCCATACATAACATACCTTTCATCTTCAAAAGAAAACAGTTTACTATTCATCTTGCTTTTTCTATTACCATCAACAAGTTGAAAAGTTGGAAATCTATCTGTCCCAAAGCATATTTAGTCACAGCCAGCTCATATCACATTCGGCAGAGCCTGTTCAGTGGCCGATGTCAAAATTAAAGCAGACCCCACTACTGGATAGAAACAGTTTAGGAGCTATGAAGGACATTACATATGTAATACTTTACATTGACAAATGTAAAGTACTACATATGGGAAGCAGTAATCCCAGAGTAATGCATCAACTCTGTGGTACCACAATGACAGTGGTAGAGAATGAAAAGGACCTGGGGCTAATTGTGCAGGCAGATATGAAGTTTACTGAGCAGTGCAGATGGTCTGCAAGAGTAGCTCATGGTGTCTTGTCAATGATATACAGGAATGTTTCTAGCAGGGATAAGGAGGTGATTATCCCCTTGTATAAAGCAATGGTCAGACTACACCTTGAGTACTGTATACAGGTCTGGAGGTCTCATTTTAAGAAAGATGTAGAGCTGTTGGAACGAGTACAGAGAAAGGCAACAAGATTAGTGAATGGAACAAAGGGCTGCTCTTATGAAGAAAGGCTTAAGTTTTGCAAATTACAGTGTCTGGAGACTAGGCACCTGCGAGGTGATCTGATTGAGGTGTATAAAGTCTTGAATGGTTTGAGCATGCTCACTGATGGGATTCTTCCTCTTGCTCGGAATAATCGCCTGAGAGGGCACAAATTCAAATTGAGGAAAGACGGTTGTAGGATAGATGTGCGGAAGTTTGCCTTTAGCCAGCGGGTGTTGATTGCTGGAACAAACTTCCATCTGTCGTTGTAGAAGTCGATAGCTTAAATAGATTCAAGGCAGAACTTGACAAACATTTGGAGCAAGTGGATGGGTGAAATAAGGGGTTTTTTTTTGGCTGATGCTATATAAGCTTGCTTTCTTGCATCATGTGCCTTTAAAAATGCTAATGCTAATTACATGAAAAATGTCGTATACAATGCAATAAATAATAAAATAACACATTTGCAATAAAAGGAAAGACAAAAAAAAATGTAGAGATAGCAAGTCATAATACCATTGTGTAAGGCAATTCTAAGACTACACTTAGAATACTCTCCAATTAGGAAAAAGAAAGACATCAAGCTTCTTGAAAGGGTGCAAAGGCAATGTGCCTGATGAGAATGACAAAAGCATGCCAATATGAGTAAAGACTGAAAATGTGAGGTGAAGAGCTTGAACTATGTACCTTTATGGGCCTTGATTGAGGTCTACATGGCTCTGAAAGAGGATAATAAAATGAATGAAGGTGAAATTTTCAGTTATAAATGCTACCAGAACCAGCAGTCATAAATTAAATTTATAGGGGGGGGGGAGAAGAGGTTCAGATTGGATTGTAGGAAATTTTCTTTTAGCTAGTGAGTTGTTATAATTATTAGAATAAGTTATTTCCATAGCTACTTGAGGCTGAGAGAATTTGGCAATTTAAAGATGAACTGAGTCTATCTGATGAGGGAAACACACAGGTAGTTTATTTTATTTGTTTTGGCTGGTGCATCAAAAGTTGTGGCTTTATTGCAACATATGGCTAATATTAAGACAATTGCTGCTGGACATTTAATAAGGAAAGAGGCAGCAAAATACAGGTAGAAATCAGGATTCAAAACATTCTAAGCTCAAAAAAATTTGTTTTGTTAAAACTTGTAAAACAAAAATGTTAAAGTAATTTTTATTACCTTAAATTAAACTTATGGGCTGTAAAATCACAATTCAGCACTATAAAATAGATATAGATAATGTTTTATAAGGATATGTTAAATGTGCCTTTACATTTGTGCATAAAAAATATTAAAATAAACCTCAGAATGAAGAAAATTCAATACAAAAACAAACTGAAAATAGAACGAGTTTAATGGAGACAATACAATATTGAGGGGAGATTATTACCTGAAAACGTGAAACTTTTGGAGAAGATGATGATGGCGATTCATCTTGCTCCAATTCTTCGTCATTATCTGATGCACTTTCTTCTTTAACTGTAGTGCTAGATTTTGTTCTTTTACGTGATCTTGACCTTGATCTTGAGGAACTGGAAGGACTTGGTTGGGACTGCTGCTTAGGCGTTGGTGCTGACTTCAGTTTTCTTTTTTCAATTAGCTGTTGGTGGCGCCGCAATTCATCTAATGCTCTGTTTAAAGATGTTGTTCTCTTAAGATTCAGCTGCTGAAGGCTGGTTGTTATTGGCTTCACAAATTCTCCTTCAATGTTAGCCCTAAAATAATTTGTAATACACGTTTTCTCAAAATATGTGACTAATATTAACAACAATGAGCATATTTATGTTATACAAAAACTGACGCAAGATGGCAGTTTTAAAAATTTGAAGGTAAAAGTCCAAGAAAGAAGGGTAGCACTAATAATAATATGTAATAAATTTAAATAATAGGGTAATAGTTTTTTTTTTTTTCCAATAAACTTCACATATACAGGGTGTCTCAAAAATATTGGTACTAACGTTTAGGGGGGTGGTAGGTAACATCTAAAGGAATGTGAATCGCATAGGAACCCATAACCGGAAACGTCATGGGAAAGTAGTAGCAGAGGCACAAGAATCAGAAATGACACAAGACAGTAATTAGTGGAAAACATTTATTTGACATAATATTAACAATGGAGTACGAGATGGATGCATTTCATGATGTTACAACAGATGCTCGAAGGTCCCACCATGAGACGTGATGTATGCGTGACACCGACGCAGCACGGATTGGCAGACATGGTCGAACACACCTGGAGTTTCTTTGACAGTAGTAGCAGCGCAGATGCGTCTCGCCACGAGATCCATTTCCGTCTCCACAGGCGATTCATACACGATAGATTTGAGGGCCCCCACAGAAAGAAACCAAGGCTCAATAAATCAGGTGAGCGTGGGGGGCCAGGCAACGGGTCCACCACAGCCAATCAATCGTCGCCCAAAACGCCTGTTCAAATGGTCACGAACACACCTTCCATAATGGGCAGGTGCCCCGTCACGTTGAAACCAAATTTTGCATCTCACATTTGCTGGAACATCATCAAGTAACCCTGGTAGAACTTGTTCAAGAAAGATCTGATATTTAGCAGAGTTCGTGTGGGATGGTAACAGGTATGGGCCGACTAAGCAGTCACCGACCATACCTGCCCACACATTTATTGTGAAGCAATGTTGTGCCGCATGGGGGCGCACACCGTGTGGGCCCTCTGCTAATCAATACACTAGGTGTGTGTCTGCCAGCTCACAGTTCGTATATCGATGCATGCTCTTCGTGCGGTGACTACTGCTTGAATAAGTAAACCAGAAATTTTCCCTCTCACGAACTGATGAACAGCGCCGTGTACTGACTTACGGTGATGTTTCCGGTTATGGGTTCCTATGCAATTCACATTCCTTTAGATGTTACCTACCTCCTCTAAATGTTTGTACCAATATTTCTGAGACACCCTGTATATATGAGCATACAGAAATCTCTAAAACTGAATGAATTACTAAAACTGCAGTCATCATGAAGATATATTAATTTCATATCTACAACACACATCCAGTTGCTTTAATCTATTATCCTGTTTACTATATGTTGGATTGTCTAGGACTTGTTATGAAGAGGAGCAGAAAACATCCATATTAGATGTTTTCTGCAACTCTACTCTCTCTCTCTCTCCTTTTTTTTTTTTTTTTTCATTAGTCCAACCAACCAATCTTTTTCCTCTCTGCACTGTGAGGATCTGTTAGTTTTTATTAATTGATTCAAAACTTAACTCTATCTTGCTGCATATTATAATGTTTTCAACAGGTTAATAATTTTTTGTTAATATTTATTGCAGCAACCAATAAAGATAATTAAAATGCAATTTACAGGTAGATAAATTCAAAATGATTTTTGTAAGTTAATAAAGCTCAAACATTTTCTTATGTGCAGGAGAACTGAGAATTCAGTCTTTATGGCGGTGAGTTAACCTGAAGAAGCATCCTGTCTACTTGCATTTCATATGAACAGTCACCGCTGGTAACACATTAAGGTAATGATTACCTTAATGTGTTATTAATGTCATATTATCATCACACAAATTTATTTTTTCAAGTAACATCCTTTGTTTTCTCTTTTTTGCATCTTCACTTCAAGGTCAGGAATCGTGAAAATGCATTACAGAATGCTATGCCAATGTGATACAACTCATTGTAATGTAACATAGTGGTGTAATGATGAGGGAGGCGTAGCAGCATTTTCCAGTGGATGGTCTACAAGGAAATTGTGAGGATTAGATGGCACTATTTATTTAAATTTAAAATAAACAAATTGTTCATAAAAAATTGTTATTAAATTAAATTTAAAAAATTTGTTTTGTATTTTGACAGAATAACTCCTTATTCAAAATTAATCTTAACCCAGTATTTCAGTTTTCCTTAAACATACAACCAATTTTTCCTTAGCGCTGAATGAATTTTGAAATTGCGTATTTTTCCCTTGAATGATGTCTAATGTCGAACTTGCTTAAGTCCGCTGCCTTTCCCATCTGAAAAACAAGAGTAACACCGATTAGTGGAGCTCACTACCAGGTGTTTCTTATACCATGTCCTGACCCGCGCAGTAGTTTACCTGCAGTTGCTTCGATTTGCATAACAATTTGCTGGTCATAATGTTTTGGCTCATCGGCGTATTAGAGCAATGGCTTGTTCTGAAGTGTGCAGGAGAATATCTGAGTAGCCATGTCTGTTTAAGAGATTGAAATTTCAGGCTATGAATTTTCATTTGAAAAAGGATCTTAAGAATCAAAAGTGATACCCAGGTCTTTTTAGGAATAAACTCTTCTAACAGGCAGGTTACTGATTTTTGGACAGAAGGCAAATGGAAAGTACTTTCTGTTGATCGCACTGCAGTGCTCATCCACACTTGCAAAATTGGGAGTGGTAGTGATCACAAGATCATGGTAAGTTTAAGATGAATGTCATAGTTTTTTCTGAGACCTTCCTCCATGGATGTGAAAACAGACGTTATCTTAAGGTTGCTCCATAAGAGATAAAAGGCATGCTATTTAGAATGTGTGTGTGTGTTTTGTGAGAGAATTCCCTTGAGGAATATTAACTGAAACAGATTTCTCAAATGTATTATTAATGACTTGAAGAATATCTTATGGTTAAAAGGAGAGAAATTAATGAATTAGAAGATATCTCTGCCTTTGCAACAAAATTTTTCACGAAGTTTAAGAGTTGTGCAGAAGCTTTAAAGCATCAAAGAATGATCAATGTGGTGCAGCTCAAGTGGATGTTCAGTTAATAGTGTTCAAGGCAGGAAAAGTAAAATTGGTAGGTTTCAGGTTTTAACATTTACCATGAGCCAAGTGATAAACTGTAAATAGACATTTTCATTAGAGTATGGAAGAGAATAAACGTTGAGAAAGTTGGTTGCCAAGAAAACCGTAGCTTGACATTGTACAAAAATCAACTCTGTATCCAGCAGACTGCCAGAATAAATTTAATAACTGAGAATGGTAATCAGGATATGCTACTGCAACAAGAGCTAGAAAAATTAGGTAGACTGGCTGATAAGCAGCAACCGAAGTTTAACACTGACAAATGCAAGGTACATATGGGTGTGTTAATCCCATAATAACATATTAACTGTGTGGTACCACAATCAAAGTAATACAGAACAAAGAAGACCTGGGGAAAAAGTTCTTGAACAACATGAAAGAACGGCACAGACTAACAGTAGGGCAGATCATGGGGGTTTTTGACAGCAGCGATAAGAAGGTGATATCTCATTATATAAAGCAGGGGTAGCCAACAAGTCAACGGCGGCTTTAATTTCGGTCAGTCATGATGAATTTTAAATATATATAAAAAAATAGATTAGTCAAAATCTAAATGTTATTATTATTATGCACCCCACTGCATATGCTTATTACAAATCTGTTGAATCACGTGACTACTCGTTGCCGTGCAGCTGCTAGGCTTGTCTAGTGAAAATTCACACAGTTATGTTGTGGAGAACGAACTGTGTGTGTCAAATTCTTATTTAGCTTACTTAATATTAACAACTGGACAGTACTTATACATTAATTTAATACCCTTTGATTTAAAATGAATACTACGAAAAAGAGTAAAACGTATCATTTTCATCAAGAGTGGGAACTAGAACTTTTTTTGTAATGATAAAAGAAAAATGCTGTTGTTTGATTTGCAATGCTTCCGTGGCTAGACCCAAAAAAGGAAATTTAGAAAGGCACTTCAATGCACTCCATGATAATTTAGTGTAATAAGAGTTATTATATGCTCAATGACATAATGTTTTCCTATGGAGACAGTTGCATCACTGTTGATATTTTTTGGAATCATGTTGGGGTCTCAACGGTGAGTCTGGGTTATAAAATCACTGTCGTACTGTCGGTATGGAACACATTAAAATAAAGTTTATCAATTTTATTGTATTTTAATTGTTTTACGGGATGGACTAGGAGAGTTGGAAAAGAAGTCTTCCTATAAAGAGACCAAGGTAATTCCTGTATTATTTATTAACTCCATGGTAAATACCAATCGGATTTTCCACCTAATAGTGACCTTAGAAAAAATAAATTAAAAGAACTTAAATCCAGATATTCGCAAAACAAAATTTCTTCATCACACCTAATTTACAATCTAAAGCAGTAACTGTAGCTTTATTTAAAGTGAATCATCTTCTTGCAAAAAAATGTAAACCATTTTCTGATGGTCAATTCATCAAAGATGCGGTTTTAGAAATAACAGAATCTCTTTTTGAAAATTTTAAGAACAAAAATGAAATTAAAAATTTGTTGATCAAAGGGAAGATGATTATCAGCAACTACAAGATATGGAGTGGTTGTGTGGTCTGGCTTTTTTGGTAGATTTTACCAGTAAATTAAGTGATCTGAATTTGGAATTACAAGGAAAAAATAAAAATGTGGGTGACATGATTAGTAGTATTCTGCACATAAATGTCAAATTTTTGGCAATGGCTAAGGATCTTAAAGAAAAAAAAAAATTCAATCATTTTGCAAATATGCAAGGCATTTGCAAAAATATCCTGTTTTTGAATTTAATAGTGAGAAATATGTTTCTGAAATTGAGAAAGTTGTAGATGATTTTGAAACAATTGAAGACATTGTTCAATATACTTCTTATCCATTTAATGTCAACTTAGATATGAAACATTGCAGAAAAAATAGCTGAGATTTTTCACACGGAGAAAATATTAGCATTAGTATAGGCACATGATACAAGAAAGTAAGCTTACATAGCATCAGCCAAAAAAAAAAAAAAAAAACCCACTTCATTTCACCCATCCACTTGAAATTACTCGAAAATGAAATTATTACATTGCGAAACGATATCTTCCTAAAAGCCAGATCATCAGAAACAGACTTTCGGAAATATGTTTGCCGAGAAAAGTACCCAAATGTAAAAAAAAATGCAGCGAACTTCCAAATTCCTGTTTTGGTTTTACATATCTATGTGAATTGGATTTTTCATATTTGAATCAAACAAAGACGAAGAATCGCTCTACTATTACAGACTTGCATACAGAAGATTCTTTATGGCTGGCCTTATTATTAGCCATATGGTGCAAGGAAGCCTTGAGGCTTTTACAGCACCAGCCAAAAAAAAAAAAAAAAAAAAAAAACCCAAGTTAACCTGGGTGTGTGTGTGAGAGAGTGAGCGTGTGCACAAGTGTCAGAAGTAGAAGGGATCACCAAAAAAGAGAAAAATGATGATATCCAGGTAAGAACCCTGGGTGTGCCAAGCCCATACTCACCAGATGTGAGGCCCCGGGGATAATCACATTATATATCCCCGATTTTAAAAAGCTTGGTATATGAAATGGAGATACAAATTTCAAATAAATTAAAAATTTAAATACGTATGAATTTAAAATAAGAATTCTGAATTGTATTTAATTTTAAAATTTATAAACAACATTTTGCAATATGTGTGGATTAACTTTTTTAACCATGTGCAATGAAATTCTTAAGATGGTAGACTGCAGCACATTTTGAAGAAAAAAAGTAGATTGCATCACAAATTAAGTTGGCCACCCCTGGTATAAAGCACTGTTAGGCCACATCTTAAGTACTGCATACAGGCCTGAAAGCCTCATTTTAGGAAGGATATGGATCTTCTGGAATGGGATGGGGGCAGAGAAGAGCAACAAGATGAGTGAGGAGGAACAAAAGGATACAATTACCAAAAAAGACTTTAAATTAGCCACTTGACAGGAGATTTGATTGTGGTGTTTAAGGCTTTGAATGGATTCAGTAAGCCTAAATACTGTTGGTATCCTTATCAGACAACATACAGGGGATAAATTTAAATTGAGGAGGGATGGTTAAAGAGAGGTGTGTGAAAATTTGATTTAAATCAGAGGGTAACCAATTGTTGGAACAAACTTCCATCTGATGTTGTGGGAGTGGGTAGTATGAATAAATTCAACGGGAAATTAGAAAAATGATTAGAGGGAATAGATAGGTGCAGGAATAGAGCAGTGAAAAATAATGCAAGACAGCAAGCATAAACAGCATCAGCTAAAAAAAACAACAACAACAACAAAAAAAAAACACATAAATCCCATTTCACTATTCATTCCCTCCAATAGTTTTAGTTCTTCCATGAATTTATTTAAACTATCAACTTCCAGAACAACAGACAGAAGTTTGTTCCAACGATCGACCCCCCCCCCCCCCACTGCTGGTAAAGGCAAACTTTGGCACATATATTCTGCAATCTTCCTTCCCCAGTGTTGAATTTATGCCCCTTATGTGCGTAGTGTGAAGAAGAGAAAAAAAAGTCTTTCCTTTTTTAGGCTTTTAGGCTGAGCTTGCTCAATCCATTCAAAGCCTTAAACACTTCAATCAGATCACCTCGCAGGTACCAATTCTCCAGGTGCAGCAATTTTTCAGAACTGAAGCCTTGGTAAGAGCACCCCTTCATTCCCCTCACCAATCTCACTGCCCTTCCCTGTATTCGTTCCAGAGGTTCTACATCCTTCATAAAATGAGGCCACCAGACCTGTATGCAGTACTCAAGGTGTGGCCTTACCACTGCCTTATACAATGAGATAATCAACTCCTTATCCCTGCTAGCAAAATTCCTGTATATCAATGACAAAATCCCATGAGTTGTCCTGGCAGTCTGTTTGCACTGCTCAGAGAGAGCTTCATATCCGACTGTACAATTACCTGTGGGTCTTTTTCATTTTCCACTATCCTGAGTGTAGGTACCACATAGTTGGTACATTAGTTTCGGGTTATTGCAACCCATATGCAGTACTTTACATTTATCAATGTTAAGCTTCAATTACCATTTCTCAGCCATCTGCCTAACGTTACCAAATACTGTTGCAGTAGCATGCTGTCATTACGGGCATTATCCACTAGTAGTAGTAGCAAATTGCCCTTAATGCTGCACAGCTCCAATTTGTTGGAGCTGTGCAGCATTAAGGGCAATTTGCTCCAAAAGCTTTCCCAAGATCCAAATATACGATATCAAAATTATATTTTGCATCGAGTTCCTTTGTGACCACATCACAGCCAATCAAATAGGGTAGATGCCCTTGAAGTAATTAAAATGGGAGCCCATCAAGCTCTCAGCTGCTGAACTCAATGCCAGAGCTCACACTTGTGCATCATACAATACAGCAGCAATCTCCAAGGCAGAATGCGCCGGTCCCACAGGATGTAGTTATTTTTGGTAACTATTGTCAGGGAAATTGGAAATATGTTTTGCAATAAGAATAGATGAAATAGGTCCAGGATACTTCCAGGAGCAAAACTTGTAACATAGGACATATATCATCTTTTAAGTGCACAAAATCGATGTTGTTGTGCATGTTGGCACTATGATATTAAGAGTAGGAGATCTGAGGACTTACTCAACAAGTACAGGACAACACTGGGAAAGAGTTGCAAGTTAGGACCGAATTTGAAAGTGTCTGCAATTCTGCCTCAAACATGATAGGAGGGATTATATGATGAGAACCTTGTCAATCAATTTGGCTCTGGAGATAATGTGCAAGGTCATGCGATAGAATTTTTCGTAGTGTGGTCTGTGCTTGTTAACAGGAGACATGGTTTTTATAGAGATGGGATACAATTGAATAGAAGGGATGCAAGAATATCGAGGTAGTGATAAGTGGGTCGGAAAACTGCTAGCTTGGGTGGATACACAGATTGATAGCTTAACTAGAACCGCAGGCAGAGGAGAAAGTGATCCTTGAACTCAGCAGATGCAGCAGTCAGGAAAGAAATGTGTCTGGGACTTCAGGTCCTGCTGTGGGCCATCATGGAACAAATAAATACATGGGCTGTGTTAGGGTAACTAAGGTTAGGGTACAAACATGTGCATGTATACTTGCATTTGCACTAATGCTAGGAGCATTATAAATAAACTTGATAAATTTGAAGTACTGATTAATATATCATATGCAGACATTGTAGGAATAGCAGAAACATGGTGTAACTCAGACATAAGTGATGCTGAATTCAAATATGGGGAGTACAATGTATACAGGAAGAACAGACAGGACATGAGAGGTGGAGGGGTTATGCTCTTAGTTAAGAAGCATATTAAATCAGAGACAGTGCATTCAGTTGATATGGACGATGAGCACAATGTTGAGCTACATTAGTGTGATGTAAGCACAGGGAAAAAAAAAGACTGAGAGTAGAAGTGTGTTATAGGCCTAATGACTGTGATGAATATACCAAAGCTATAGAGAGAGAGAATGTCCCAGCAAATCAGAATGCCTGCTAATGGGGGATATTAATTTTGAAGATGATGAGTGTAATTTGTGGATTTCTTGGAAGAATGTTTTCTACAACAACATGTTAGAGAGGCAACAAGAGAAAGCAATACTCTTGATCTGGTTATCAGCAGTGATTCTTCATGCATCAAGAATCTGCAGGTTAAAGACAAAACTACTGTTGAGAATAAAGAGAAAGGGATTTGCTTTTGTAAGGGTGACTACAGTGATCTCAGACAGTTTTGAAATTGTGTGCAGTGGGACCAAGTGATGATGTTACCGACAGAAAATTCTAAATGGAAAGCATTCAAGGAAGTAATCAAAGAAGCTACTTGGCTTTTCATACCAACTAAGAAATACTCATCAAGATATATTCCTAAATGGATGTCAGATGAACTACTGAGACACATGGCACAGAAGAAAAGCATAGGATGCATATAAGTTATCAGGTGATACAGAAGCCCATGGTAGATATAAATTATTCTGTAATCAAGTCACAAAGGAGGTTAGCCAAGTTAAGACAGATTATGAGTTTCTGGAAGAGAATGCAAAGAAAAACAGGAAAGACTTCTATGCTTTTATTAAAAGTAGAAGGAAAGGGGTAAATCACATTAGGCCACTTGATGTCTATGGGTTAACTGTTGATGACCCTTCTCAGGTTGCATACAAACTGAATAAGTATTTTGCATCTGTGTTTGATGTTTATCAAACTCTAATGAGGAGCTAATCGATGTGTGATAGCTAAAAGGAAAGTGGAGGAGAAATTGTTGAATATGGACATAAAATTGTTGAATATGGACATAAAATTTTTTATGACATCTGGAATGGATGTAATCTATCCAATTATATTAAGGGAGGCAGCAAAGAAGGCAAGCAAACCCTTAGCCATAATTATGAGCATATACTTGAATTCAGGGGAGGTATCTATGGACTGAAGATGTGTGCATGTATTCCAAATTCATAAAGGGCGATCAAAAGGAGATGAGTAATTACAGATCTGTTAGCTTAACGTCTGTTACAGAGAAAATAACGGAATCTCTGGTTAAAGTAATGCAGGACTATTTGGACAGGCATACAAGTATACTGCAATCACAGCATTGATTTGTTATGGGACAGTCTTGTCTAACCAATCTGATAGGTTACTATATGCAGTGACTACAAAATATTTGGATTTCAGGAAGGTTTTTGATACTGTTGCATATAAAAGGACTGGAGGTTTGTACGGGCTGTACAAATTGGAGCAATGTGGCATTAAAGGAAAGTTACTTCTATGGATAAAGGGATGGTTAGGTGGATTAAGACAGAGAGCAGTTATCAATGGGCACTGCTCTTTGTGAATTAATGTTAATAGTGGAGCTTGCCAGGGTTCAGCGTTGGACCCATTGTTGCTTTCAATATTTATCAATGATACTGATGAAGGTATATCCAGGCTTAATGTCTAAGTTTGCAGATAATACAAAGGTTGGCAGAGTGGTTAACGACAGTCATCATGGTGGGCTACTCAACAAGATTTACGAAAATTGGGTCAATGGAACGAGAAAGGGCAGTTGAAGTTTAACATTGACAAATGTGAGGTTGTGCATATGGGTAGCAGTAACTTCAGAGTAACTTATCAACTGTGTGGTACTGCACTCAGGGTAGTAGGAATGAAAAAGATACGGCAGGAGGTAACTGTGTCATCAGACAGGAGCAGCAGACAAAATTCCAAAATGATATACAGAAACGAAACTTTTCTAGTAGGGATAAGGAGGTGATTATCCCTGTATATAAGGCCATGGTTATACCGCATCTTGAGTATTGCATACAGGTTTGAAGGCCTCATTTTAGGAAGGATGTAGATCTGCTGAAGACAGCATGGGTTTGTTAAGGGAAAGTCTTGTCTGATAAGGTTACAAAGGAACTGGATCCAAAAAATAATTTTGATATCATATACTTGGATTTCAGAAAAGCTTTTGACTCTGTTGTGCATGGAAGACTACTGAACAAATTGGAGCAGAATGGTATTAAGGGTAAGTTGCTACAATGGATAAAAGGATGGCTGAGTGGGAGAAGACAAAGGGTGGTAATCAATGGGTGCTGCTCTTCGTGGACTAATGTTATTAGTGGAGTCCCACAGGGTTCGGTGTTGGGTCCACTGTTGTTTTGTATATTTATCAATGATATTGATGAAGGTATACCAGGCTTAGTACCAAAGTTTGCAGGTGATACAAAGGTTGGCAGGGTTGTTAATGACAGTAACGGCGGCGTGTTACTGCAACAGGATCTAGAAAATTTGGGCAGATGGGCTGAGAAGCGGCAACTGAAGTTTAACATTGAAAAATGCAAAGTTACTGCATATGGGTAGAAATAAACCCAGAGAAATGTACCAACTGTGTAGGTACTACACTTAAGGTGGTAGAAAATGAAAAAGACCTGGGAGTAATTGTGCAGTCAGATATGAAGTTTTCTGAGCAATGCAGACAGGCTGCCAGGGCAGGTCATGGGGGTGTTGTCAATGATATACAGGAATTTTGCTAGCAGGGAAAAGGAGGTGATTGCCTCTCTGTATAAGGCACTGGTCAGGCCAGGCCTTGAGTACTGCATGCGGGTCTGGAGGCCTCATTTTAGGAAGGATGTAGATTTGCTTGAGCATGTACAGAGAAGGGTAATAAGATTGGTGAGGGGAAGGAAGGGATCCTCTTACCACGAGAGGCTTAAGTTCTGTAAATTGCAGCAGCTGGAGATTGGGAACCTGCGAGGTGATCTGATTGAGGTGTATAAGGCCTTGAGTGGGTTGAGAACTAAATTCTGATGGGTTTCTTCCATTTGTTCAGATTACGACCCTAAGGAGGCATAAATTGAAATTGAGGAAGGACAGATGTGTGGAAATTTGCCTTTAGCCAGCGGGTGGTGAATTGCTGGAACAAACTTCCATCTGTCATGGAAGTTGATAGGTTAAATAAATTTAAGGAGGAACTGGACAAACATTTAGAGGGGATTATTTTGTAATTTTTTTTTTTTTTTGGCTGATGCTGCATAAACTCATACACTTGCTTTCTTGCATCACATGCCACTACTACTACTACTACTACCAGACTGGCAAAGGGAACAAAAGAGTGCTCGTATCTAGAAAGGCTTCAGTTCTGCAAACTGCAGCATGTTGAGACTAGGCACCTGTAGGGAAATCTGACTGAGGTGTTTAAATCCCTGAATGGATTGAGTAAAATGAGTGTTAATGGCATTCTTCATTTTTCCGAGACTACACATATTTGGGTCCATAAATTCAAGATGAAGAAAGATGGTCACAGGACAGTTGAGCAAAAGTTTGCCTTCAGCCAGTAGGTGGTTGATTATTGGAACTGACTTCCATCTGTTGCTGTGGAAGTGGATGGGTTAAATAAATTCAAAGAACAACTAGACAAATTCTTCGAGGGTAGGGATAGGTGAACTGTGTAGATTTTTTTCTTTTCTTTTTTCTGATACTATTAAAGCTTGCTTTCTTGCATCATTTGCCATTACTACTACTAATAAATTGGTCAAACAAGTATTCACCTTAACAAACCCATGCTGTGTTTGAAGTATAAATGCAAACTTGTCTAGATCTAGATGATCCTGCATTACTACTTCTACCAGTGACTCCATGATTTTCCCTGGAACAGAAGTTAAACTAACAGGTCTGTAATTACTCATATCATCCATTGTGAATTGGGGATTATGCACATATCTCCAGTCTGTGGGACCTCCCCCTGAGTCCAAGGATGCTCTCATAATTATGGCTAAGGGTTTGCTTACTTCCTTTGCTGCCTCGTCTAATATAATGGGATAGATTCCATTCACCTCAAGTGTGTTCTTATGTTTAACTTAAAATATTTCTTTTCCACTTTCCTCTCAGTTAATACAAAATCATTTAGCTCCTTGTCAGAGCTTAATAAACTTCTGGCATCCCTTTCTGTACAGAATTCCTCTTGTGAATGTAGATGCAAAATACTCATTCAGTTTAAGCAACCTGAGCATGATCATCAACAGTAGAACCATCAATATCAAGTTGACCAATTCAATAAGTAAAGACGTCTTTGCTGTTTTTCTTTACATTCTTTGCCAAATATTTATTTTAATCTGCGTTCGCTTGCCTGGCTTCCTTTGTGACCTGATTGCAGACTAGTTTATATCTATCACAGGCTTCTGTGATTCCTGATAATTTATATGCATTCCGTGCACTTTTCTTCTCTGTCACGAGTTTCATCAGTTCATTTCACAGCCCATTCTGGCCTATACCTTGAAGAGTATTTCTTAGCTGGTATGAAAAGCCTAGAAACTTCTATGATTATTTCCTTGAATGCTTCCCATTTGGAATTTGCTGATGGTAACATGAGTTGGTCCCACTGCATAGAATTTAAAACCTATCTGTAACCATTGTAGTCACCTTTACGAAAGCAAAAACCCTCCCTTTACCCACAATAATAGTTACCTCTTTAAGTAAATCCCAAATCAATAATGTGATTGTTGCCACTCAGTGGTTGTTTTTTCTTCAGATTCTTAATAAATGAATAATCACTTCCGATAATCAGATCAAGAGGATTACTCCCTCTTGTTGCCTCTCTAACATGTTGCTGTGGAAAACATGTTATCCAATAAATCTACAAAAGGTCTTGCTAGTCTGTGAGTGACCAAATCTGGAAGGTTAAATCTCCCATTATAAGATGTTCTGATTTACTGGCCTACTCTATTTCTTTGTATAGTTCTTCACTGTACCCATCAGTCCTTTAACACTCTTACTCTCATTTTTGTTTTCCCACTGCTTATGTGACACCAGATTGACTCAACATTGCCCTGTCACCCATGTCAACTGGATGCACTGCTTTAGATTTTAAGTGCTTCTTAACTAACAACATAACTCCTCTCCCTTTCTACCCTGCCTGTCCTCTCTGTATACGTTGTACTTCCGATATTCAAATTCTGTATCCCTTATACCAGAGTGACACCACATCTTGACCACTTCAAAGTCATAAAATTTATTTACTATACTCCTAGCATTGGTGTATGTGCAAGTATACGTGCACCTGTTCTTACTCTCAGTTACCAGCCCATGTATTTACTTGTTTCATAACAACTCCCAGCACCTTGCTTTCCACGCTACTGCTCCATTCCAATAGAAGCAGTGCAAGAATCGCTTTCACCTTTTCCTGCAGCTATTGTTAATCTATTAGTCTCTGAACCCCCACAAACTAGCAGTTTTCCGACCAACCTAACACTGCTGCAATAACATCAGCAAATATTCTTGCACCCTTTCTATTTAAGTGTATCTCATCCCTGTATAAGCAATCTCTCCTGTTAACAAGCACAGACCATTCTGAGAAAGATTCTACCCCACAAGCCTTGCACAATCTCTTCAGGGCCGAATTGATTCATGAGGCTCTCATCATATACTCCCTCCTATGAAAAATCAAAATTTAAAAATGAAAACTTTATACATAAATGCTTTTAAATATTAATATGTTCTTATTTTGGCTTACTTTTCCAATAGCAGAATGAAATTATTTCAAAAATCATATATATATATCATCATCAGCCATTTTCAATCCACTGCAGGATGAAGGCCTCTCCAGCAACTTTCCAGTTCCTTCTGTTTTGAGCACTGGCCATCCATTTACTACCCAAAAACTCATGAATTTCATCTATCCATCTCCGACTTTGTCTTCCAGGTTTTCTTCTAGCTCCTCTTGGATACCATTCTGTTATTTTCTTAGTCCATCTGTCATCATGTCTTCGAGCTATGTGTCCTGCCCAAGACCATTTTAGTTCTTTAGTTTTGATAAGAATGTCCTTTACTTGAGTTTGCTGCCTAATTCACGTGTTTCTCTTCTTATCTACCAGTCTGATTCCCAATATAATTCGTTCCATTCTTCGCTGTGTAGTTCTCAGCTTCTCTTCCATTCTTTTGGTGAGTGCCCAAGTTTCACTTCCATAAGTCATGGTGGGGAGTATACATTGATTTATTATTTTACGTTTCAGACAAACTGGGATATTGCTCTTCAGTATGTGACTATATTTCCTGAATGCTATCCATCCAAAATTTATTCTTCTCTTGACTTCCAGCCATTTATCATTATTACAGCTAATAACTTGTCAAAGATAAGTATATGACTCCACCTTTTCAATTACTGCTCCTTCAATCATTATTTCCCTTTCCGTGGCATATTTGTTCATCATTACTTTTGTTTTAGCCATATTCATCTTTAGTCCAAAATCCTTACTAACTGTGCATAACTGATTAAGATTTTCCTCTAATTCTTTGGGATCGTGGCTTATAACCACAATGTCATCTGCAAATCGTAAATGGTTTAGGTACTCTCCGTTCACATTGACTCCTTTCTGTGACCAGTCTAATCCTCTGAAAGCTTCCTCAAGGGCAGCAGTACACAGCTTTGGAGATACTGTGTCTCCTTGTCGAACTCCTTTCTCGATTTTAAATTTGCTACTGTCTTTGTCTAGTCTAATAAAGGAGGTAGCACTCTCATATATTTTCTTCAAAATCATAATATATGGGGTATCTATGCCTTGTCTTTCCAGTGCCCGAAACATTGCCTTATGCTGTATGGAGTCAAATGCCTTTTGATAATCCACAAATGCCAGGCATAATGGTGTTTTATATTCATTTGCTTTCTCCATTAGCTGTGATATTACATGAAGGTGATCCATAGTTGAGAATCCTGTCCTAAAACCAGCTTGCTCTTTCGGCTGATTCTCATCAAGTATTCTTTCTAATCTGTTAGTAATGACCCTTGTGAACAACTTGTAGATGTGGGATAACAAGCTAATTGGTCTATAATTTCCAATTTCTGATTAATCTCCTTTCTTATGCAGCAAAACTATGATTGCATTATTCCACTGCTTAGGTGTCACACCTTTTCTAATGCACTTTGTGAAGAGCCTTGCCAGTTTTTGTGTTATGTCTTTACCTCCCAATTTTAACAACTCTACAGTAACTTCATCTTCCCCCGGGGCTTTCCGATTCTTCATTTTCTTCAATGCATGTTCTACCTCATCAGAAAGAATATCGGGTATGTCGTATGTGTTGCTACTTTGCAATCCATCTTCTCCACTGCTAGTATCATTCCCTCGCTCCTTGTATAATTCTCTATAGTAGTCTTCTGCTATTTGAATTATGCTTTCTCTGCTGTTTATAAGTACACACACATATATATATATATATGTGTGTGTACTTACCCAAAAACTCATGGGTCTCTTTTCTTTATGGTCTTCTGTGTACAACACCGCTTCAGGAAAGCATTTCCGACCCCACATTGCTATATGATTTCGAGTTGTCAGGATGTACCCTACCCCTCTTAGAAGTTCTGAAACGTTTAACTGAAACACCCTATATATAAAAACTTGAATTTGGGGGGAAAAAAAACAAAACAAGTTATTTTTGGACGTAATAACATCTACATACATTTATTTATGTATCATTTTGCTTAAATTTATCTATACTGAATGAATTTATATATACAGTAATCCCCCGCGAATAGCGGGGGTTACGTTCCTGAGAAATGCCGCGAATACTGAAAACGCGAATACTGAGTTATGGCTCCCATAGTAATAAAGGGGTTCCGTTCCAAAGTATGAAATATATAAGAAAAACTAGTCTAAAATTTTGTCTATGTATGTATCATATGTACCTTCATAATAATGACTATGTACATAGACAGTACATAGTGAAATGCAAGCATAAGACATCGAAATGAAAATAAGAAACAATTTAATATTAAATGTAATATTTATTAGAAATTTCAAACAAATCTTTAAATCCAGTGCCTTTGCTATAGCTAAAAAACTTATCCCGCCAGTTCTATCACCAGTTTCACTAAAGTGTTGATAAAGGTGTTTTGACTTTTCATGAATGATGAGTGAACTTAAGGGAATTTTATTTTGAGTTCTGTCTTCTATCCACAGATTTAAAGCCTTTTCAATTTTTTCTAATTTAACATTACGAGTTACAGAACAAATTTTTGAAACAATTAGTGTGTTTGCCTTAAATCACTACGGCAGATTTTTTCTTCCGATTTCTTGATTGATCGTACAGTTGACTTATTGATTTTATAACGTTTTGCCTCTGAGGAGACACTTTCGCTAATGTCATCACCTTCTTTGATCTTTTCACACTTCCCTTGTTATTCGTAGCCATATTTTTGTACGGGTTAGAAAGAACTTGTCCACAATAAAGTCGCTACTGACACTAAAGTCACTCTGTTTTGCAACGCGAAAAGGTAGATTTATCACTTTTGTAAGCATATCAATTTATAAATTGATAAATTTATTCAATTTATAAGCATATAAATTAAAAGCAAATGACGAAGCCTTTCATGACAAGCACATAACACATACTGAACAAGGATTAGCAAGAAACATCCACGCTCGCGATTTTGTCATCCCTCTCCCCCACCCACTGAGCGCTGTTTTGACCGGGAAAGATAATTTTAGCCACGCCCATGTTTTTTCACATTTTTTTAGGTTTCATTTTATATTAAATCAGCGACTGCGAATAAGCGAAACCGCAAATAGCGGGGGTTTACTGTACTCATAATCTACTTCCAGGTATAAATTCCAGAGAATTTCAGCTTGTTTTAAGCCAAAAAATTGGATTACAATGGCTGATAGATGTGAACTCAGATTTTAAAA
The DNA here is from genome assembly GCF_048544385.1 of Mastigoproctus giganteus. NCBI lineage: Eukaryota > Metazoa > Arthropoda > Arachnida > Uropygi > Thelyphonidae > Mastigoproctus > Mastigoproctus giganteus. The sequence goes on along the minus strand of NC_143584.1, from coordinate 168,618,702 downwards.
TCTATTTTCATGCTATCTATTATAACTATGGCTAGAATCACTTAGAAACATAAATAATTAGAGATAGTAGCTCTTAATAGAAAATCCGTAATGCACTAGCAATGTTAGTTGAACTGACTTTGAAAAATAAATAAATAAGAACACACAGACATATTCCTCTGGTCTCATGCATATGTAACTTTTGTATACTCTGGAAAAGGTAAAGTGCCAGTGCATTTTCTAATGGACTCCTGCACACCTTCAGATTAGTTATGGGATGCTTAATATTGTACTATGTGGCATCATCAAAGTTCAACAATGGCACTGAGCACAAGCCGCTTTAAATTTTTTTAATTTGGAAAGATCCTGCAATGGGGAATTGCTGTCCCCCCCCCCATCCAATGCCTGGTGTTTTGCACTTCTAGGATATTTTTTTTTGGTTTCACCATCGAGGAAGCATATTCAAGAACAATGTACCTGCATGAATAGCACAGCTCAGAGGAAGATTTCTGTTCTATTTTATTCTATGATACGAATAAACATTTTGCATATTGTTCTTATGCTTACTTCTTTGCCAATGACTGATTAGATTGATTTCCTACCAAATGAAACTGAAAAATCATATCTACAGGGTAATTCACTACTAGTGCGACAAACTTGCAGGAGGTGTAGGGGGCACAAAAACGAATTGGAATCACATAGCATTGCAGGGTCCGAAATGCCTTCATCATGCGGTAGAGGACGTTGAACGGGAGGTCGCGTGAACAGCGATCCCGCTAGAAGTCAGCATTTGCAAACCGGTTCCCGAGGCGGTAGGATGGACGAGTATTCAAACGTTGAACTGGCCGACATGCGCCTAGCGTATGGAGCTGCGGACTGTAACGGGCATGCTGCTCTGCGCTTGTACCAGGAACGTTTCCCTCACAGGCGTGCTCCTCATCATACGATTTTCGCACGTGTGCACAGAAGGTTACGTGAGACTGGTTGTTTCACTAGAGGTACCACGAATCGAGAGCGAACGACGAGGACGCCAGACAATGAGGAGAATGTCCTACATCTTGCAGAAGGCAATCCGAGTACAAGTACTCGAGCGATAGGCCAATGATTGGGTATTTCCCAATCCACTGTATGGAGGATACTGTCAACAAACCAAATGAGCTCATACCATCTGCAACGCGTCCAATAATTGGAGGACTTTTGCTACTTGGTTTCTTCAACAGAGTGCGGCAGACTGCATTTGCTGCGTCCATATTGTTCATGGATGAGGCAAGTTTCACAAGAGAGGGAACCTTCAATCAACGTAATGCCCAGTTGTGGGCTTTGCAGAGGCGGATTTAACGGCAGGCGCACCGGGCGCGCGCCCTGGGACCCGACTTCTGAAGGGCCCATGCAAAACCCCAACAAATTAGTTGAACATATTAGTTCAACTAATAGTTAAACTAATATGTTCAACTATTAGTTCAAAACTTTGTGATTATTATTATGCTATTATTAATTATATTATATATATATTATATTCAAATTTTATTGGAAATAAAACATTAATAGTACATAATATTTTTTACTTATTTAAAAAAATGGTTAACATGTACAGGCATACCTCGAATAACGAATAGGATGCGTTCCACGAAATTACTTCGTTAAGCGAAACTTCGTTTTCAGAGGTAAAAATACTATGGCCAGAATAGGGATACGTTCTTACGTAAAGAAAATGAAAAGCTTTTTTTTTGGACAAAGAAGAGTTTTATTAAATAAACAGTCAACTTACATACAAAGTGAAATCACATTTTAAAATACGAGTCTAAAGTTGATTGTTTATGCTTTTTTTTCTCTTTCATTTAACAATTGCCTGTACGGAGTTATTGCATTTAACACTGATCGCTTAACAATAATACTTCTTCCTAAATCAGGATCATTTTCACTAAAAAAATTTAACGTTTTCAATGTCATTTAAGCACCTTTTTAAATCTTTGGTTGTTAACACTTTTTCGGCAGGAACTTCTTTAACTTCGTCTTCATTGCTAACAAGGTTTTCTAAATCTTCCACTGAAAAACCATTATCTTCTGCATTCAATAAATTTCTAACATCCTCTTCATTGACATTTTCGAAACCTATTGATTGAGCCATCTGGATAACTTCATTTCCAATTTCTTGGATGTTATTTTCTTCTTCTAGTACAACTTAAATAATAAATAAATAAATAAACTTCTGGCCATATTTTGCGCCAAACTCCATTTAAGCATTTCTTAGTGACTTCTTTCCAAGAACTATCAATGTTTTCAATTGCCTTTTTAATGGTGTAGTTTTTCCAAAAAGTTTTAACTGTCATTTCCTCTTTATCCTCTAGTTCAGTTAAACTGCTTAATGTTCGACGCAGATTTAAATGATGCTTTTCCTCCCTGATCCAATGGTTGAATCAGGGAAGTTGTGTTTGCTGGAAGAAACAAAACTTTGACAGGAATGCATGTGTCCAACGTGTTAAAATCAGTAGGATGTCCCAGAGCATTGTCTAACAACAAAAGAGCTTTTTCTTCAAAGTTGTTTTTTTGACAATACCGTTTTACTTCAGGACAAAAGTGGTTAACAAACCAATCAGTAAATAACTCCTTGGGAACCCACGCTTTTCTATTTGCTTTCCATATTACAGGTAAATTCATTTTTATGTTACCTTTTAACGCCCTCGGATTTTCTGAATGGTAAACTAATAACAATTTTAATTTATAATCGCCAGAGGCATTTGATCCAAAGAGTAACGTTAAACGGTCTTTGGCTGCTTTGAACCCAGCAGCTGATTTTTCTTCAATAGATATGAAGCTTTTTGTTGGTAGCCGTTTCCAGAACAAACCGCTTTCGTCAACATTGAACACCAAATTTGGAAAATTTTCACGTTCAATTATTTCCTTTAGTTTTTCTGGAAACTTATTTGCAGCTTCTCCTGTTAATTTTACACTATGAATCCTGGCCCGTTTTTTAAATTTCTCGAACCAACCACGAGAAGCCCCAAAGGTTTCCGTAATTTCTTCAGTTTGTTTAGATTTCAGGTGATTAAACTGGAATATATTTTTTTTTATGTTAAATGGGGCTTGAAATTGCCGACTTCGTTATAGCGAAGCTTCGTTATCAGAGGTAACGTTAACCGAGGTATGCCTGTATTTTTATTTTCCCTGTCTCTTTTTTTTAAGGGGCCTAATATTTTCTTCTGCACCGGGGCCTCAATCGACCTTAATCTGCTCCTGGGGCTTTGGAGAACCCCCATGGTACGCAAACACGGGCAACTCAACGCCGTTTCTCTGTCAATGTTTGGGCCGGCATTGTTGGAGAAGACCTCATTGGACCGTACCTTCTGCCCCCTCGTCTGGATGGTAGGGCATACTTGATATTTCTACAGCAAGTCCTGCCCGGACTTATTGAAGAAGCACATGTTCCTCAGTAGCTGCGCCGCTCAATGTAGTTCCAGCATGATGGGGCTCCCCCACATTACACTAATGACGTCTGCCAACACCTAAACGTTACATTTGGACGGCATTGGATAGGTTGTGGTATTCCGGTTCATTAGCCTGCTAGATCGCTGGACCTATCATGACTGGACTTCTACTGGGGTCAAATGAAGACATTGGTGTACGAGACCCCCATTCATTCAGTTGAAGACCTCGTCGCTCGCATTTCTGTAGCTGCCGGGGAGATTCGAGACACGCCAGGAATCTTCCAGAACATTAGGGATTCCATGCGACGGCGCTGTGGAGCCTGTGTGACTGCTTCTGGTCGAATTTTCGAACACCTTCTGTAGCATGGCTTTTTGCCAATGTAAAACTTGTCATTAAAATGATTTCTGTTACACTAACGAGTTGCTGTTTCTGTTCTTTTTCTTTGCTTCTTTGTTCACGCGACCTCCCGCATGACGAAGGCATTTCGGACCCTGCAACGCTATGTGATTCCGATTCGTCTTTGTGCCCCCTACACCTCCTGTAAGTTTGTCGCACTGGTAGTGAATTACCCTGTATATACAGTATACTACATGCTGTATTCCACATATTTTATGTAACACAGACTAGCACATCCAATGGCCAATTAGTTAACTAGAGAGATGAAAAACAAAATCCACAGTGCAAATTCATAAACTGCTTTTAAAATTTCAAATTTAATTGTGAAGCCATAGCTTAACCGCATTTTTGTGAAAGAGATGGATAAAAACTATGTTGCAATGGTGAACAGGAGATTGGGTCAGAAAATGAGCCTGTGTCATAAATCTGTAGTTTTACGGCCAATATTTTGGCAGCTATGTACAGTGGTCCCTCGATTAATGACTAACTGAATCCGCAAAAAATGATCATAAATCAAAATTATTGTTAATCAAGTATACGAAATATGTATTAAAGACTATCCTTCATATTAGTAACTAAATAATGGAAAAACTATTATTATTAATAGAAATGTAAAATTAGTAATAGCTTTTACTTCTACAATTAATTCCTTCTCTTTGAAAATTTTTAAATTCCTCTGAAAATTCTGACAGAAACAACCTTTGCTTTTACTGTTTTAACTGCATCCTTCTATTTGAAACCGTAGAGCACACAAGGCCAAATCAAGTGCACTTATTTTAATTCTGTTTTTGTGTTTTGAAATAATTTTTGTTTTTTTTTTGCACCAAAATCAATTTCCTGTTTTTCTTTTCTTTCAAACTCACTTTAAGGTATAAGTATTGATTTAATTTTATAAGATCAACAAAATTATGAAAATCAGGTGTTTGCACAGCAAAAGCAGAATTCAAAAAGAATGAGGGATGGACTTCAAGCACCGAGAAATGTGACTGTATGACTCTGTGGTACTTTGATTGACCTAAAATTAACATTAATTTTAGAGAGTACTTTGACTGTCCAAAAATGATGAACATATGGCTTACAAGCAATTTTCATTTCTGAAAATGATTCTGGAATGTTATTATACTGATATCGCTAATTGAGACTTTCACTGTTAATCAAATGCATGGATTCTTATAAGAGAGGCATTGTAAACTAAAATATCGTTAATCAGAGATATCATCAATTGAGGGACTACTGTATTCAGAAATAAATGGGCTAAATGTTCTGTTAGCATCAAAGAAATTTCAAAAATTGTCTCCCAAGCCAAGTGAGTGAGTTTTTTCAATATTATATATATATCTTTTTAATTACAGTATACTTTTATTATTCTTGTCAAGTCTAAATAAACACTTTCTTTTCTAGTTACCACTTGAGCTGAAAGCTGTTTGATATATAAGTGAAATTTGTAGACAGGCGCCTGTCTTTTTTTTTTTTCCACATTTATTAAAAGAGAATAAATGTGCTTAACACAGGGTTTGCCTCCTGCTAATTGTTAAACAGAAGTAATCCTATCCTTTCATTAGTGCTAAGTTAGGTTATGTTACTACACTTATAAAATAGTAACATTAAATATATTCTTAAAAACATTAATTTTTATCTTTTGTACAGCTAATTCTTTTAAGTTCCTTTGCTACCTTGCAAGTTCAAATTCTTAAGTTCAACAGTTTTTGATTTCTGCTTAATTACTGTAATATTTTGGTTATAACGGTTAATACAAGATCCAGTTCAAATATTTTGTCCAAGGATATCGTGACTCAAAGGGGAATGGCAGCAGGTGATTCACGAGGTCATCACTTTTACAGCCTTGGCATGTATTCCAAGATCAAAACTAGTAGATAATGCTAGCTCAAGTATCATTCTTTTCTTTGTTCCCAGTGCGTGCTGATCTTAAATTATGTTGTGGCGCATTAATTATTATACGAAATCCAGTTGCTGAAAAAATGGGTGGATACACTAGAAATGAGACAAATAAACGTGTGTGTGTGTGTGGGTGATTTATCAAACATCTGCTTGTAGAGATAGAGAGATCAATAATTCCAATGTACAAGGAAATTAGAAGGCTGCTCTTGGAACACTGTGTCTAAATACAGACTCTGAATGATAAAAAAAAAAAAAAAAGACATTGAGCTTCTTGAGCTGTAGAAGTGGGTTTTTTTGACACAAGGGCTACAACCAAATTGCACCATTGAGCTTCTTGAAATGATCTGAAGATGGGGAATGTGTGATGTGCCTGGTGAGATCAGCAAAAGGGTGGTCATATAAGGAAAAACTGAATTTGTGGGCTACAGTTTGGTAACTAGGCATCTTAGAAGAGGACTAATTAAGGTCATAAATTCAATTTACTTGGGGAGGGGAAGAAGTTTACATTGGACTAGGCAGTTTTATTTTAGCCAGCAACTTGTTAATTACTGGAATGCTGCTTTCATGAGCAGTGGAAGCTGACAGCTTGAAAATTCATAAATAAGCTGGATAGATATCTATGTGAGGAAGGAATCACATGGGCAGTTAATTTTTATTAACATTTTTCAATTTTTTGGCTTGTACAGCAAAAGGCCTGGCGTTCCTTGTGCCATATGGGTAATGCTAAATAAATTATTATTATATTTATGGATATTTTAAGATATTTCAATTATAAATATTCTTATTAGGCATTCATCACTTTGAAAGGGATTTTGATCTTATTTGCCAATAAAATGCATGTCCTATAGATTTCTGAGAATGCATCTCCTATTCATAATACTGCATTATTGGCGGTATGGAAAAATTGGCTTCAGTTACCATTCTGTTTTCTAGGAATTAAACTATAATATTAATCATACTTCCTATATTTTATTTTTACAATGCTTAGTTTCTTTGAGCTATAAATAAAAACATTCAACGGCTTATTTCAATTCGTACCTGCATTACAATTTAAAAATTAAATACTGTGATCACTATACTGACACATGAAAAGAAAAAAAAAAACCTGAATAAGAAATAATTATACATGACCATGTTATAAGTTCCTAAAAACTGGAGTATCTAAATCAGCCTGTGTAAAAAGTTTCAGAACTGTACAAACATTTGGGGTACTGAGCAAAGATATATCTTTTTAAAAATGTGAACTTAGTTATTTTCAATTACAGTTGTGTCCCCGTATCCACTGATTCAGTTACCTGCGGTTAACCAGGGAAAAAAAAAAAACGAAAAAATTTACCATGCACTATCTGTGTGTCCAATAACAATGCTTCCCTTTATTTTTTACAATGTCACGTATGGTTTGGTCACCAACATTATAATGGTTCTTTAGAGATTTAACAGATGCATCGTTTTCAAACTTTTGAATAATGTGAATCTTGTGTTTGCCCATCATTTTCGCGATTTCTAAACGGGAAAAAAAAAAAAAAAAAGTAATAATAAAAAATAAATAAAATAAAATAAATAAATAGTTACTATAAAAAAAACAAAAAAAAAAACAAAAAAAAACAACATTCTGACATCCCTGACATAAATAACAAAACAAAATTTGTTGTTTTGTGGTGCAACAGAACACAACAATCGACGCGATGCACTAAAACAAACTAAACATTTCGGGTTTTTTTTTTTCTTTTTTTTTAGTGGCAGGTGTGAAGACAGCAGAAGGTTTCAAGATAATAGGTACACTAATCTCCCAATGACGACTTATAACACTGGTTTTTGTCGCTTATTTACGACTTGCAAAATTTCTGTTTATACCTATTCTAGTTATTACTTGAATTTTATGATTTCTAGTTGATTTTTTTTTTTTTTCATTTGGAGTCTTGAAGTGTTCTGGTTAATCCAATCGTGGAAAATCGAGAGTCTGCTGTAGTTTATTATTACCATATTTAATGTTGGTAATGTATTACTGTGTTTAATTTATCAATTAAACTTTATTATATGTATGCATGTACAAGAAAATTATATGTATGCATGTACAAGAATATATATGGGGTCAGCAGGTGTTTGCTTATATCCGCAGTAGGTCTTGGGATGTATCCCCCGCAGATACGGGGGGGGGGTCTTACTGTAATTAATAATTGATTAGCTTTTCATAAAGACTATTTTTATTTTAAATTAAATAATTAAATCAGGTTCTCATCAATTTTATAATCCAGCAGAACACTAAGATAAGAAGCTTATGCAGATTTACAAACAGAAAATTCAACAAAACATTATCCTAGGAATCACAAATGTAAAGTTATAGAATCATTTTCATAAAATTCCAAATTTGCAAAAGATTTAAAATATATTTTAAATCCACAAACCTTTGATGGAAACCACCAAAAAACCTAACATCATACACACAGTTTTCTTTTTTGATCACCTTGGCAGGCCAATAAGGAAATCCTTTTTGTTTTGCAAATACTAATTCATGTGGTGGGTCCTGTTTCCAAAAAATGGAAGGAAATATGGGTTTATACATATGGCATTGCAACACTAAAATACAAAAAAAGGGAAAAATATTCTAATAATTTATTTCACTTAGTTTTATTCAGAGCGAGTGCTTAATATTAAAGTGAACTAAAAATATACAATATACAAATTTTTGGTTATTTTTAATGCAAGCAGTAACTTTTAGTAACAACCAAGAAATATTTTATTTGACAGTCACCTCTATTTAACTGAACTGAAAAAAAAAAAAAAAAAAAAAAACCTTTTACATCTAGGAAATCAAATGTGGCAAATCACTGTCATTAGGCAGTAATCTATCTGAAAGAAAAAAAAAGTAGCCTGATTTTACAAATGTAATATATTCCTTTTACCAAAATAGAAAACTAAAATAATAACTGAGTGTGCATTATTCAAATTCAGTATTATTAGTACCAAAGTAATGCAAGCATATGGCAACATCATACAAAAAAAAAAAAAAAAAAACCCATGCACAGCTAATGTCCTCCCTCTCTTTTTTAATAATCTGTACAATCCCTTTAAATTTAAACCAACCTTCAAGCACCCACAAGAATAGGCAGGAGTTTATTACAACAGTCAATGACTCATTGGCTAAAGGAAGTGTTTGGATATTGTGACCAAAATAATGAGCATATGCAACATCAGACAAAAAAAAAAAAAAACATGCACAGCTAATGTCCTCTCTCTCTCTTTTTTAATAATCTGTATTATCCCTTTAAATTTAAACCAACCTTCAAGCACCCACAAGAATAGGCAAGATTTTATTACAACAGTCAATGACTCATTGGCTAAAGGAAGTGTTTGGATATTGTTTCTATAATTATTCCCTATAAATTTAGATATTTTTGTATGTGTCATATGACTAAGCATAAAGATTTCTTTGGCATTTAGTTTATTCAGCTCTTTTAAAACCATAAATACCTTGATATTTGTTATTTATCAAATAATGCCACATGTTCCTGGTTTCCAATCACTGTATCATATAGAATTCAAGACTTTCTTGATAAGAATATCCATTATTGTAGCCTTTCAAATTTTTTCTGTACCTAGCAGATCCACATCATTCTAAAATTCTGTTTATATGCCTGTATGCGATATTGAATATGTGGCTTAATACAGAGTGTGGCAGAGAAATGGATCATAAAAACTGATTTTCCTGCAAGCCACTGGGGTAGAAGTAATTTGGTTACCCATGTTGTGTTGTCAGTATCACAACATTTAGTAACCATGGAGCAGTGGACTAATGTGCAATGTGTATTCATCATTAAAACATATTATAAAAATGATGATAGAATCATGGCTTCTCAATACTTATTTTGCTATCATTTTGAAAGGTACTGTAATAATCCTGCAGAGCCCACTCACTCCATTAAGATATGATTAAGAATATGGAGGGACTGGCTTATGCACAAGAAGAATCTAACCTAACTTATATATAATGTCAAAAAACATTGCCAACATCAGGACTGCCTTTAAACAGAACATCCATGGCATAATGCACATCACTATGCAATTTTGTTATAAACAGGAATTTACAATCTGTTTTACATAAAGACTTATTTCCATCCATACAAAATCCTGGCAGTACACACGATGGAATATTGGGATCAACATATGATTCATTAACCACTCATATTTTAGTAATTAATGCTTCCAGATGAGAATAAAGACTTTATTCGTAACTTGTTTATGATTCACGAAGCATGTCTTCAAAATTTTCTGTTTGTCAGCCAAAACCCCCCCCCACCTATGTACAAACCTGTACGTAGTGCCAAGTTTACTGTGTGGTGTGCAATATTATCTTTCAGCATCACTGGCTCTCATTTCTTTGAAAATGACAATGAAATTGTGACTATTGTGGCATTGGTACATTACATCCACACAATTAGCATTAGAATTAGTTTAGGCATATGATGCAAGAAAGCAAGCTTATACAGAATCAGCCAAAAAAAAAAAAAAAAAAAAAAAAACTTTCCCATTTCACCCATCCGGTCATTCCTAATGTTTGACTAGTTCAGCCTTAAATTTATTTAAGCTATCAACTTCCACAACAACAGATGGAAGTCTGTTGCAGCAATCAACTACCCATTGGCTAAAGGCAAGTTTCTGCACATTTAATCTACAACTGTCTATCCTCAATTTGAATCTATGCCCCCTCAGTTTCTTAATCTGAGCAAGCTGAAGTATCCCATCAGAATTGAGCCTGATCAACCCATTCAAGGCCTTATACACTTTGATCAGATCACCATGCAGGTGCCTAGGCTCCAGATGCAGTAACTTGCAGAACTTAAGCCCTTCTTCATAAGTGCACCCCTTAGTTCCTCTCACCAATCTTGTTGCCCTTCTCTGTACTCATTCTAGCAACTCTCATTCTTCCTAAAATTAGGCATCCTGACCTGTACGCAGTACTCAAAGTGTGTCCTGACCATTGCCTTATACAAAGGGATAATCACCTCCTTGTCTCTGCTAGCAAAATTCCTATATATCATTAGCAAGACTCCATGACCTGCTCTGGCAGCCCGTTTGGACTCCTCAGAGAACTTCATATCTGACTGCACAATTACCTCCAGGTCTTTTTCATTCTCCACCTCCCTGAGTGTAGTACCAAACAGTTGGGATGTTTCTCTTGGGTTACTGCTACCCATATGCAGTACAGTAAACCCCTGCTATTCGCGGTATCTGTATTCGCGGTTTCGCGATCGCCGATTTAATATAAAATGAAACCTAAAAAATGTGAATTTTAAAGCGCCGTGAATATTTTCCCCCATAAAAAAACATGGACGTGGCTAAAATTATCTTTCCCGGTAAAAACGGCGCTCAGTGGGTGGGGGGAGAGGAGTGACAAAATCGCGAGCGTGGATGTTTCTCGCTAATCCTTGTTCAGTATGTGTTATTCGCTTGTCATGGAAGGTTTCGTCGTTTGCTTTTAATTTATATGCTTATAAATTGAATAAATTTATCAATTTATAAATTGATTTGCTTACAAAAATGATAAATCTACTGTTTTGCAGTGTAAAACGGACTTTTTCGAGTGTGTTAACGGAAGAAAGTGACTTTATTGTGGACAAATTCTTTCTAACCCCTACAAAAATATGGCTACGAATAACAAGAGAAATGTGAAAATATCAAAGGTGATGACATTAGCGAATAAAATTGAGTTATTAGATAAAATTTCTAATGGTAAAAGTGTCTCCTCAGTGGCAAAACATTATAAAATCAATGAGTCAACGGTACGTTCAATCAAGAAATCGGAAGAAAAAATCCGCCGTAGTGTCCGTGAAAAAGGCGCTAATTGCTTCAAAAATTTGCTCTGTAACTCGTGATGTTAAATTAGAAAAAATAGAAAAAGCTTTAAATATGTGGATAGAAGACCGAACTCAAAATAAAATTCCGTTAAGTTCACTCATCATTCGGGAAAAGGCAAAACTCCTTTATCAACACTTTAGCGAAACTGGTGATAGCACTGGCGGGATAAGTTTTTTTGCTAGCAAAGGCATATTACATTTAATATTAAATTGTATCTTATTTTCATTTCGATGCCATATGCTTGCATTTCACTATGTACTGTCTATGTACATAGTCAAATTATGAAGGTACATATAATACATACATAGAAACAATTTTAGACTAGTTTTTCTTATATATTTCATACTTTGGAACGGAACCCCTTTATTACTATGGGAGCCATAACTCAGTATTCGCGTTTTCGGTATTCGCGACATTTCTCAGGAACGTAACCCCCGCGAATAGCGGGGGTTTGCTGTACTTTGCATTTGTCAATGTTAAACTTCAGTTGCCATTTCCAACCTTGCCAACCTTTGTATCATCTGCAAACTTGGACATTAAACCTGATATACCTTCATCAATATCATTGATAAATATACAAAATAACAATGGGCCCAACACCGAACCCTGAGGAACTCCTCTAATAACCTTAGTTCACAAAGAGCAGCGTCCATTGATTACCATTCTCTGCCGTCTCCCACTCAACCACTCCTTTATCCATTGCAGCAACTTGCCCTTAATGCCATACCGCTCCAATTTGCACAGCAGTCAAAACAGCATCAAAAGATTTCCTGAAATCCAAGTATGTGATATCAAAATTATTTTCTGCATCCAGTTCCTTTGTAACCACATCGTAGTATCCAATCAAATTGGGCAGACAAGACCTCCCCTTAACAAACCCATGCTGTGTCTGAACTATTACAGCAGTGTTGTCTAGGTGATCCTGTACCACCTCTTTAACCAGTGACTCCATTATTTTCCTCAGGACAGAAGTTAAACTAACAGGTCTATAATTATTTGTGTCACCCTTTGCAACACCTTTGTGAACTGGGGATACATTTGCACAACTCCAGTTCACGGGGACCTCCCCTGACTCTAAGGATGCTCCCATAATTATTGCTAAGGGTTTGCTTACTTCCTTTGCTGCCTCCTTCAATTTAACTGGATATATTCCATCTGCCCCAAGTGTCTTTTTTATGTTTAACTTCAACAATTTCTCCTCCACTTTGTTCTCAGTTATTACAAAATCACTTTGCTCCCTGTTAGAGTTTGATAAACTTTTGGCATTCCCCTCCTTGAATAACTCCTCATGAGTGAATGCAGATGCAAAATACTCATTCAGTTTATCAGCTACTTGAACAGGATCATCAACAGTCGAACAACCAACATCAAGTGGGCCAATCTGATTCATCCCTTTCCTTCTAGAGTTTATATAAGTAAAGAAGTCTTTGTTGTTTTTCTTTGCATCCTTTGCCAAAGACCTCTCGTAATCTGCCTTCACCTGCCTAACCTCCTTTTCACTTGGATTACAGACTAGCTTATATCTGCCATAGGCTTCTGTGTCGCTTGATAATTTATATGCATCTCATGCATTTTTCTTCTCTGCCACGAGCCGCATTAATTCATCTGACATCCATTTAAGCCTGAACCTTGAACAGTACGTCTTAGTTGGTATGAAAAGTCTAGCAGCCTCCAAGATTAAGTCCCTGAAGGCTTTCCATTTAGAGTTCACCATTGGTAACATCATCAATTGATCCCATTGTATAGAATTTAAAAACTGTCTGAGACCATCATAGTCACCTTCATGAAATCAAAAACCCTTCCCTCTACAGTTGATGGTAGTTACATCTTTAAGTAAATCCCACATCACACTGTGATCACTGTCACCTAGTGGTTCCTTTATCTGAAAATTCTTAATGCATGAATAATCACTGCTGTTAATCAGATCAAGAGTACCCCTTGAACATGTTGCTGTAGAAAACAATCCTCCAATAAATCCACTAAAGTCTTGCTAGCATGCGAGTGACCAACCCACAAGTTCCAGTCAATATCTGGAAAGTTAAAATCCCCCATTACAAGGCATTCAGATTTACTGGCCAACTATTTCTCTGCACAACTGTTCATTGTACTTGTCAGAGTCATTAGGCCAATAATACACTCTCCTCTCTTTTCACTTCCCCAGTGTTTATGTCACACCAAACAGACTTAACATTGCACTGTCCACCCATGTCAACTGGATGCACTTCCTTAGATTTTGTGTTTCTGAACTAATGGCATAACCCCCTCCTCCCTTGATACCCTGTCTATCCTTTCTGTACACATTGTACCCCCAAATTCCAATTCTGCACTGCTTATATCTGCGTGACACGTCTCTGATATCCCAACAATATCTGCCCTTGATTCATTGATCAGCACTTCAAATTCATCAAATTTATTTACTATACTTCTCGCATTGGTGTACATGCAAGTTTATATGCATCTGTTCTTACTCTAAGTTACTCTAACACAGCCCATGACTCCCAGCAGCTCTTGAAATTCCCAGCAACTTGCTCTCTAGGCTGCTGCTCATTACAAATAGAAACAGTACAAGAATTACTTTCACCTCTGCTTGCGGCTACTGTTAATCTTTTAGTCTGTGAATCCCCCCCCACCCAGGATGTTGCTGACACAAGAATTAACCCAGTTTCCACAAATGAATGATGACACATGGTTTTAGCAAGATGAGGTCACTTATAAATTAGCAATAATACTGATGAATGCTGTAAGACAACTGTTCGAATTCTGCCATATCCACTAAACGGGGGATATGGCAGGATTGGAAAGCACAATCATCTGACTTCGTACCATGCAATATTTTTTGTGGCTTTTTTTTTTTTTTTTTTTTTAATGAAACTGCCAGACACGAGAGGTATTAGAACCTATAGTACTTAGTACCGTACATGGGTTGGAGGTAGAGAAGACAAAAGAAGATATTCGTTGACATTAGACTTGAACTTCTGTAAACTGTAATTTTCAGGAAATACAGTATGAAGGAAGGTTGTTGCAGAAAACGGCAGTGGAATGAATAAATGAGGATGAAAAGTTGGTTCTATGAGTTTGAAGTTGGCAGCACATATTTGGACTGTTTTGAAAGAGAGAGAGAGTGGGAATTATAGAAGCCAATTAGCCAATTCAGAAGAACAGTGCCTTTGGAAGTATCTGTAGGAAAGGATTGCTGCAGAAACAGAACGTCTATGAGACAGAGAGTGGAGAGACTCTGTTAGAGATGAGTCATTAATTAACGTAATTGCCCTCTTATCTAGAAGCTTGAGAGGTTTTGGAGCCCCAGATGTGGGACCAGTATTCCATGGTAGGGTGGATTTGCGATTTGTACAGAGTGAACAACTGTTTGGAAGAAAAGTATCGCTGAGAGCGAAAGAAAAAAAAAAACCCAAGGTTTTTAGATTGTTTGTTTGTTATTTGGTTTTTAGGAGCATTAGCAACTAAGGTCATATTGCTCGGGGATATGCGGTGGTCATTCCCTGACCTTTCCGCATCCTCCGTATTTTGTGGTGATGGGCTTGAACCCCGGTCTAATCAAGAAGCGTGTGCTATGCACTGCTGCTCCTTCCCACCTGGCTACGGAGGCACCAAGTTTTTAAGATGCAGAGGAAGCAATATTTGTAATGTGCTTGTGCCAAGAGAGATTAGAAGTCAAGGTAATCCCCAAAAAGAGATATTTCATCTTGCCTAGAAATCGGAGCGTCACCAAAGATAAGCATAGGAGCAGAAGAATCCTTTTTGCAAGATATGAGACAGGACTGAGAAGGATTGAAATCAATTAAGTTGTCTTTGCCCCACTGGAAAAATACCCGGAGATTGGCATTTAAGGAATTGATAGCAGATATTTGAGAAGTTGAAGCTGATTGAGCAGGGCAAGGTTTCTCAAACTGGAAAGTGGAATGCAATGTGCAATCATGAACAAAACTATGGATAGGATTTCTGGTCAATCGAAGGTCAATAATATACAAGAGGAAAAGAGTGGAGGAAAGAACTGAACCTTGGGTGACACCAGCATTAGTGGAGAAGTTAGAAAACAGAGAGCCATCTACCATCACCCTTGGTGATGGTAGATGGCTCTCTACAATTTATGCCAAACATCGAACTGCATTGCAGTTCTGCACTGCTTATATCTGTGTGGCACACCACGTCTCTGATATCCCAACAACATCTGCTTTTGATGTCTTCACCAGCACTTCAAATTCATCAAATTTATTTACTATACTCCTAGCATTTGTGTACATGCACCTGTTCTTACTTTTACTTAACCTTACACGGCCCATGATGACTCCCAGTAGCTCTTGAAATCCCCAGCAACTTGCTGCTCATTCCAATAGAAGCAGTTCAAGAATTACTTTCACCTTTGCCTGTGGCTACCGCTAATCTATTAGTCTGTGAATCCCCCCAAGCTAGCAGTTTTCTGGCCTACCTAACACTGCCTTGATAGCAACAGCAAATATTCTAGAACCCATTCTATTTAAGTGTATCCCATCCCTGTAGAAACAATCTCACCTGTTAACAAGCGCAGACCATGCTGAGAAAAATTCTACCCTATGAGCCTTGCACAATCTCTCCAGGGCCGAATTGATTGACAAGGATCTCATCATATGCTCCCTCCTATCACGTCCTGGCAGAATTGCAGAAACTTTCAAATTTAACCCTAACTCATAACTTTTTTTCAACATTGACCTGTACTTGTTAAGTAAGTTAGCAGATCTCCTACTCTTAATGTCATTAGTGTCGACGTGTACAAAAATATCGCCCTTTGTACCCTTAAAAGATGATACTTGCTCTACAACGTCTTTAACTTTTGCTCTTGGCAGACATACCCTGATCCTATTCTGACCCTTAATTATGGCTAAGAAAACCCTTAGCCATAATTATGAGTGCATCCTTGAACTCAAGGGAGCTCCCTATGGACTGGAGTTGTGCAAATGTATCTCTAATTCACAAAAGGAATCAAAGGGTGATGCGAGTAATTACAAAAGTGTGTAAGTTTAATGTCTGTTCTAGGAAAAATAATGGAATCACTGGTTAAAGAAGTAATGCAGGAACATTTGGATCGGCATGCAATGATACTGGATAAACAGCATGGATTTGTCAAGGGGCAGTCTTGTTTAACCAATCTGATCTGATAGGTTATTATGATGCAGTGACCAAGGAACCGGATGCAAAAAATAATTTTGACATCATATACTAGGATTTCAAGAAGGCTTTTGATACTGTTACACATAAAAGACTGCTGTACAAACTGGAGCAATGTGGAATTAAGGGCAAGTGA
Organism: Mastigoproctus giganteus; assembly: GCF_048544385.1. Lineage (NCBI taxonomy): Eukaryota > Metazoa > Arthropoda > Arachnida > Uropygi > Thelyphonidae > Mastigoproctus > Mastigoproctus giganteus. The sequence goes on along the minus strand of NC_143584.1, from coordinate 168,601,847 downwards.
CTGCTATAGATAAAGGGATACTTAAATGGAAGAAGACTCAAGCTTAATGTCCAAGTTTGCAGATAATGCAAAGGTTGGCAGGGTTGTTAAGGACACTAATGACAGTACGCTACTGCAACAGGGTCTAGAAAAGTTGAGCAGATGGGCTGAGAGGTGGCAAATGAAGTTTAACATTGACAAATGTAAAGTACTACATATGGAAAGCAGTAACCCCAGAGTAACGTACCAACTCTGTGGTACTACACTGACAGTGGTAGTAGTAGCAGTAGTGGCATGTGATGCAAGAAAGCAAATGTATGAGCTTATGCAGCATCAGCCAAAAAAAAAAAAAAAAAACACACCATTCCCTCCAAATGCCTGTCCAGTTCCTCCTTAAATTTATTCAGCCTATCAACTTCCACAACGACAGATGGAAGTTTGTTCCAGCAATTAACCACCTGCTGGGTAAAGGCAAATTTCCGCACATCCAATCTACATTTGTCTTTTCTTAATTTGAATTGATGCCTCCTTAGGGTCGTAATCTGAACAAGTTGAAGAATCCCATCAGAATTTAGTTCTCAACCCACTCAAGGCCTTATACACCTCAATCAGATCACCTCGCAGGTTCCCAATCTCCAGCTGCTGCAATTTACAGAACTTAAGCCTCTCCTGGTAAGAGGATCCCTTCCTTCCCCTCACCAATCTTATTACCCTTCTCTGTACATGCTCAAGTAAATCTACATCCTTCCTAAAATGAGGCCTCCAAACCTATACGCAGTACTCAAGGCGTGGCCTGACCATTGCCTTATACAGAGGGATAATCACCTCCTTTTCCCTGCTAGCAAAATTCCTATATATCATTGACAAAACCCCATGACCTGCCCTGGCAGCCTGTCTGCATTGCTCAGAAAACTTCATATCTGACTGCACAATTACTCCCAGGTCTTTTTAATTTTCTACCACCTTAAGTGTAGTACCACACAGTTGGTACGTTTCTCTGGGGTTACTTCTACCCATATGCAGTACTTTGCATTTGTCAAGGTTAAACTTCAGTTGCCACTTCTTAGCCCATCTGCTCAAATTATCTAGATCCTGTTGCAGTAGCACACTGCCATTACTGTCATTAACAACCCTGCCAACCTTTGTATCATCTGCAAACTTCGACACTAAGCCTGATATACCTTCATCAATATCATTGATAAACATACAAAACAACAGTGGACCCAACACCGAACCCTGTGGGACTCCACTAATAACATTAGTCCAAGAAGAGCAGCACCCATTGATTACTACCCTCTGTCTTCTCCCACTTAACCATCCTTTTATCCATTGTAGAAACTTACCCTTAATACCATTGTGCTCCAATTTGTACAATAGTCTTCCATGCGCAACAGTGTCAAAAGCTTTCCTGAAATCCAAATATGTGATATCAAAATTATTTTTTGCATCCAGTTCCTTTGTAACCACATCATAATATCCTATCAAATTTGTCAGACAAGACTTTCCCTTAACAAACCCATGCTGTGTCTGAATTATTGCTGCAGTCTTGTCTAGATGATCCTGCAATGCATCTTTAACCAGCAACTCCATTATTTTACCCGGACCAGAAGTTAAACTAACTGGTCTGTAATTACCCGTGTCACCCTTCGATCCCCCTTTGTGAATTGGGGATACATTTGCACATCTCCAGTCCGTGTGAACCTCCCCTGAGTCCAAGGATGTTCTCATAATTATGGCTAACGGTTTGCTTAGTTGCTTTGCTTCCTCCTTTAACATAACTGGATAGATCCCATCCACCTCAGGTGCTTTTCTTACGTTTAACTTCAACAATTTCTCTTCCACTTTGCTCTCAGTTATTACAAAATCATTAAGTATCCTGCTACAATTTGATAACCTTCTGCCATTTTCAAACCTTAATAATTCCTCACGTGTGAATGTAGATGCAAAATACTCATTCAGTTTGTTTGCTATCTGAGCAGGATCATCAACAGTTGAACCATCGATGTCAAGTGGACCAATCAGATTCATCCCCTTCCTTTTAGAATTTATATAAGTAAAGAAATCCTTGCTGTTTTTCTTCGCATCCCTTGCCAAGGATCTCTCGTAATCTGCCTTCGCCTGCCTAACCTCCTTTGTAACTTGGTTACAGATCAACTTGTAGCTATCATAGGCTTCTGTGTCACGTGTTAATTTGTATGCATCCCATGCATTTTTCTTCTCTGTTACGAGTCTCATTAGTTCATTTGACAACCATTTAGGCCTAAACCTTGAACAATATTTCTGAATAGATATGAAACTTTTAGTAGCATCCACGATCAATTCCTTGAATGCTTCCCACTTAGAATTTACTGTTGGTAACATCATCATCAGTTGATTCCACTGTACAGAATTTAAAAACTGTCGGAGGCCACTGTACTCGCCTTTATGGAAGCAAAAACCCTTTCCTTTACCTCTGATGGTAATTAAATCTTAAGTAAATCCCACGTCAGTACACTGTGATCACTGCCACCTAGTGGTTCTTTTATCTGCAAATTCCTAATACATGAATGATCACTGCTGATAACCAGATCAAGAGTATTACTTTCTCTGGTTGCCTCTCCAACATGCTGCTGCAGAAAACAATCATCCAATAAATCCACAAATGTCTGACTAGTGTGTGAGTGCCCAACCCACAAGTTCCAGTCAATATCTGGGAAGTTGAAATCCCCCATTATAAGACATTCCGATTTACTAGCCCACTCTATTTCTCTGTACAATTGTTCATTGTACTCATTCGAGTCATTAGGCCTATAACACACTCCTACTCTTATTTTTGCTTTTGCAGTGCTTATGTCACACCAAACTGACTCAACAGTGCACTGTTCATCTATATCAACTGGATGCACTTCTTTTGATTTTATGTTTTTCTTAATTAACAGCATAACACCTCCTCCCTTCCTATCCTGTCTATCCTTTCTGTAGAGAGAACGAAAAGGATCTGGGGGTAATTGTGCAGGTAGATATGAAGTTTTCTGAGCAGTGCAGATGGTCTGCAAGAGTAGTTCATGGTGTCTTGTCAATGATATACAGGAATGTATCTAGCAGGGATAAGGAGGTGATTATCTCCTTGTATAAGGCAATGGTCAGGCCACAACTTGAGTACTGTATACAGATCTGGAGGCTTCACTTTAAGAAGGATGTAGAGCTATTGGAATGAGTACAGAGAAGGGCAACAAGATTAGTGAATGGAACAAAGGGTTGCTCTTACAAAGAAAGGCTTAAATTTTGCAAATCACAGTGTCTGGAGACTAGACGCGTTCGAGGTGATCTGATTGAGGTGTATAAAGCCTTGTATGGTTTGATCATGCTGAATGCTGATGGGATTCTTCCTCTTGCTCAGAATAATCAACTGAGAGGGCATAGATTCAAATTGAGGATAGACAGATGTGGACAAATGTGCAGAAGTTTGCCTTTAGTCAATGGGTAATTGGTTGGTGGAACAGACTTCCAATCCTTTGTTGTTGAAGTTGATGGGCTAAATAAATTTAAGGCTGACCTGGACAGGTATATGGAATGAACGGAGGGGTGAAATGGAAGTGTTTTTTTTGGCTGATGCTGCATAAGCTTGCTTTCTTGCATCATATGCCTCTACTAATGCTAAGACAGAGTAGTTATGAATGGGCACTGCTTTTCAAGGACTAATGTTATTAGTGGAGTTCCTCAGGGTTCACTGCTGGGTCCACTGTTGTTTTCAATATTTATCAATGATATTGATAAACTTATATAAGGCTTAATGTCTCAGTGAGCATCTCAGTGAATGTCTAAATCAGGCTTAATGTCTCAAAGAGGGCATAAGAATATTTAACACAAGAAAAGTAGAACAAGCATTAAGGGAAAACAAAGGACTTAAATTAGCAGTCATGAGCAGTAATACAGAAAGACAAGTGATAATGAAAATGAAGAACAGTGGTCGTGTACTTATAAATAGCAGACGACTACTATAAAGAATTACATAAGAAGCAAGGAAATGATGCAAGCAGTGGGGAAGATGGATCACAAATTAGCAGCACATATGACATACCCTCCCCGATGAGGAATAACATGCATTGAAGAATTAGAAAGCCCTGGGTGAAGATGAAGTTACTAGAGTTGTTAGGAGGAAGAGACATGACACAGAAACTGGCAAGACTCTTCATAAAATACGTCAGGAAAGGAGTGACGCCTAAGGAGTGGACTAATGCAATCATGATTTGCTCCATAAGAAAGGAGATAAATTGGAAATTATAGACCAATTAGAAAGAAAGTGGTGTCCCTCAGGGTTCAGGGTGTTGGCCCCATTGTTGTTTTGTGTATTTATCAATGATAGCGATAAAGGTATATCAAGCTTAATGTAAAAGTTTGCAGATGATACAAAGGTTGGCAGGGTTGTCAATAATAGTAATGACAGTAGCTGCTGTATCAGGATCTGGAAAAGTTGGGTAGATAGGCTGAGAAGTGGCAACTGAAGTTTAACATTGACAAATGCAAAGTACTGAGAAATTCTGGTAGTGAAGTTGAAAAAAATGTAATTAACGATGTTGAAGTTTCACAAATTTATTTAATGAAAAAACTTTCGAGCCTACTGGCCATAAAGCTCCTGGGGTTGATAGCATTTACCCTATAATCTTAAGGGAGGCAGCAAGTAAGTGCACTGAACCATTGAGGCTAATTATGTGAGCATCACTGGACTTGGGAGTGATTCTGTTGGATTGGAAAAGTGCCAATGTATCTCCAATACATAAGGGCAGTTTTAAGAGTGAAGTGGTAAATTACCGGTTGGTTTGTTTAACTTCAGTAGTACGGAAAATCATGGAGACTATGATCAAGGGTAAAATGCAGGATCATTTAGATAGAAATGGAATTCTGAAGGATACTCAGCATGGTTTTGTAAAGGAAAAATCATGTTTAACTAATCTGGATAGCTGTTTTGACAGGGTCACTCACAAGAGCTGGACTTAGGGAGTAATTTCGACATTGTTTATTTGGATTTCAGCAAAGCATTTGGCTCAGTCCCACATGAGCGATTACTTTATAAGCTGGAACAGGTTGGAATCACAGGAAAAATCCTTAGATGGATAGCAGTGTGGCTTCAGGGCAGGAGGCAGAGGGTTATTACTCAGATTGGGTTGTTGTAAGAAGTGGTGTTCCCAAGGATCAGTATTAGGACCATCGTTGTTTTTGATTTTCATAAATGACATTGATGAAGAGATAGAGGGCGTAATGTCTAAATTTGCAGATGATGGCTTCGTCAGAATGATCTAGATAAACTTCAGAGATGGTCAAAAAAAATGGCAGTTATGTTTTAATCCAGCAAAGGGTAAGGCATTGCACCTGGGGAGCAGTAACCCTAAAATAACTTATACACTTGGCAGAGTTGAACTAAGGTTGGTAGTGGAAGAAAGGGACTTTGGTATTACGATACCGTCAAATGTGACATTCTCTGAGCATTCTAAACTGGTTGCAAGGAGGGCCCACGGTGTCCTATCGATGATTTATCGAACAATCACTAGTAAAGATAAGGATGTCATAATCCCATTATATAAGCTACTGTTAGACCACACTTGGAATACTGTTTTCAAGTATGGAGATCGTACCTAAAGAAAGACATTGTTCTTCTTGAAAGGGTAAAAAGATGGGTGACTCACCTGGTGAGATGGGCAAAAGGGCATCCATATGAGGAAAGACAGAATATATGGGTTGCAGGGCTTGGAAACTAGGCACCTTAGTGGAGACTTGATTGAGGTGTTTAAGGCTCTGAGAGGCATAAACAAAATGAATAAAGATGAAATTTTCATGGTTATAAATGATTCTAGAACTAGGGGCCATAATTTCAAGTTACGGAGGGAGTTGTTTAGATTGGATTACAGAAAGTTTTCTTTTAGCCAGCGAGTTATAAATTACTGGAATAAGTTACATATATGGGTAGTAGAGGCTGACAGTCTGGGGAAATGCATAGGTTGTCCATTTCGTTTTCTCTTATTAATTTGTTTTTATCTTATTATTTTATTTTATGTATTTTTTGTTATTTTATTATTATTATAATTTTTTTTTTGGCTGGTGCAGCATAATTCATAGGCTTCTTTGTGCCATGTGGCCACTACTAATACTAATACTGCATATGGGTAGCAGTAACTCCAGAGAAATGTACCAACTAAGTGGTGTTACACTCAGGGTAGTGGCGAATGAAAGAGCCCTGGGGGTAATAGTGCAGTCAGATATGAAGTTTCCTGAGCAGTGCAGACAGGGTGCCAGAGTAGGTCATGGGGTACTGTCAATGATATACAGGAATTTTGCACACAGGGATAAGGAGGTGATTATCCCAATGTATAAGGCAATGGTCAGGCTACACCTTGAGTACAGCGTACAGGTCTGAAACCTCATTTTAGGAAGGATGTAGAGTTGCTAGAACTTTCTTGCATCATGTGCTTCTACTAATGCTAATACTTGATGAGAATCAACCGAAAGAGTAAGCTGGCTTTAGGACAGAGAAGGGCAAGACTGGTGAAGGGAACAAAGGGGTGCGCTTATGAAGAAAGCTTAAGTTCTGCAAATTGCAGCTTCTGGATACTAGGCACCTGCAAGGCAATCTGATTGAAGTATATAAGGCCTTGAATGGATTGAGCAGGCGCAACGCTGATGGGATTCTTCCTATTGCTCAGATTACAAACATGAGGGGGTTATAGATTCAAACTAAGGAAAGACAGTTGTAGAATAGATATGGAGAAGTTTGCCATAGCCAGCGAGTAGTTGTTTTTGTGGAACAAACTTCTATCCACTGTTGTGGAAGTTGATAGCTTGAATAAATTCAAGGCAGAACTAGACAAACATTTGGAATGAATGGATCAGTGAAATGGGAAGGGATTTTATTATTTTTTTTTTTGGCTGATGCTGTGTAAGCTTGCTTTCTTGCATCATGTGCCTCTACTAATGCTAATACTTGATGAGAATCAACCGAAAGAGCAAGCTGGCTTTAGGACAGGATTCTCAACTATGGATCACCTTCACGTAATATCACAGCTAATGGAGAAAGCAAATGAATGTAAAACACCACCATTATGCCTGGCATTTGTGGATTATGAAAAGGCATTTGACTCCATACAGCATAAGGTAATGTTTCGGGCACTGGAAAGACAAGGCATAGATACCCCATACATTATGATTTTGAAGAAAATTTACGAGAATGCTACTTCCTTTATTAGACTAGACAAAGACAGTAGCATATTTAAAATTGAGAAAGGAGTTCGACAAGCAGACACTATCTCCAAAGCTGTTTACTGCTGGCCTTGAGGAAGCTTTCAGAAGATTAGACTGGTCGCAGAAAGGAGTCAATGTGAATGTAGAGTGCCTAAACTACTTACAATTTGCAGATGATGTTGTGATCATAAGCCATGATCCCAAGGAATTAGAGAAAAATCTTAATCAGTTATGCAGAGTTAGTAAGGATTTCAGACTAAAGATGAATATGGCTAAAACAAAAGTAATGATGAACAAGTATGCCACAGAAAAGGATGCAGCCATTGAAGGAGCAGTAACTGAAAAGGTGGATTTATATACTTATCTGGGAGAAGTCATTAGCTCTAATAATGATAGATGGCTGGAAGTCAATAGAAGGATAAATTTCAGATGGATAGCATTCAGGAAATAAAGTCACACACTGAGGAGCAATATCCCAATTTGTCTGAAATGTAAAATAATGAACAAATGTATACTCCCCACCATGACTTATGGAAGTGAAACTTTTGCATTCACCAAAAGAATGTAAGAGAAGCTGAAAACCCCACAGCGAAGAATGGAACGAATTATAATAGGAATCAGACTGTTAGATAAGAAGAGAAACACATGGATTAGACAGCAAACATAAATAAAGGACATTCTTATCAAAACTAAAGCAATGAAATGGTCTTGGGCAGGACATGATGATATATGGACTAAGAAAATAACAAAATGGTACCCAAGAGGAGCTATAAGAAAACTCGGAAGACACAACAGAGATGGAAAGATGAAATTCACGAGTTTTTGGGTAGTAAATGGATGGCCATTGCACAAAACAGAAGGAACTGGAAAGTTGCTGGAGAGGCCTTCATCCTCCAGTATCTTGAAAATGGCTGATGATGATGTCTCAGTTTGCAGATGATACAGAAGTTGGTAGTGTGGTTAACAACAATCATCAGGGTGAGCTATTGAAACAAGATCTAGGAAAATTGGGTTTAAGTTTAACATTAACAAATGCAAGGTGCTGCACATGGGTAGTAGTAACTACTGAGTAACTTATCAAATGTGTCATACTACACTCATGGTAGTGGAGAATGAAAAAGACCTGGTGGGTAATTGTGCAGTCAGACATGAAATTCTCTGAGCAGTGCTGACATGTAGCCAGGACAGCTCATAGGGTTTTATCAATGATATACAGAAACTTTGGTAGTAGGGTTAAGGAGGTGATTATTCCTTTCTATACAGGTGCAGAGAAGGGCAACCCAATTGGTGAAGGGAACAAAAGGGTGCTTTTAACTAGAAAGACTTCAGTCTTTCTAGTTATTTATATTATATTTTTCTTTTAGCCATTCTTTTTCTAATTATATTTTTCTCTCTCTAATAGTTCTTGTTTTTTTTTGAATCTGTCTTTTTACCAAGTTATTGAGAATAAAAAAAAAAAAAAAAAAAAAAAATAGGAGGTAGATTTAACTCAACAGTGATATAGTGAGTAATGGTTATAATGAGGAAATTCTTTTGTCGGTTCCTTAATGCTCATTCTAACCAAGTTCAACTGTATATATATATATATATATTTAATATCGTCCAAGTATAATATATGTAAAAGAGTGGTAGAGGCTAATGGTGTAATTTACACAAAGATTGCAGGTTATAGTGCAAACCGAGAAAAACCAGTATGATGTAATGGCCCAAGAAACATAAAATCTTATGTACGTGCCAATGGTATCCTGGAAAAAAAATATATATGCAATACAAAGTAAGGTAAACCTTACATATAAAAATTATATTAAAATTTAAATTATGTTAATTATAGGTAAATAGATACATTGAAAGGGACTTTTTTGATGGCTAACCCCCTCAATGTATCAACCATAATTAACAAGCTATCTGTTTCTGTTGTCAACGTCCAGCATAACCGTATCCAAATAATAGTTAGGTAGTATATGATAGCAATTACAAAAGAAAGTAAGGTGGTATATGATAGCAATTCCAAATGATGGTAAAGTAGTATACGTTAGCTTAAATTTAATATAATTAGGTTGCAAACCACCAAAGTATATCACAATTTAGTTGTTAGCTGGCTAGTTGACTATTAGCCCGACAGATAGCAAATTTACAAAATAATAATAGCTAGCGTTACAAAAGAGTAATACATAGCATTATGCAGAATTATACAGAAAGAGATCTATCCACTGTTAAACATATACGTATGTGGTATATTATATATCATATAGGTAACAAAAGTGGCATAAGCTAAAATAAGGTGAACGGAAGCAGGTAAAGTATAGCTATAGTACCTCAATCCCCCTCGAATTGCTCTAATAGTTCATGAGGATTTTTCTGAGGACGAGGGTTGCCGGTGTGGACGTGCCTTTCTGCCGCTCTTGGAACAGAGAAGTTTTTTCTGATTTATTTTCTGCTTTATTAGTTTAAATTGACATATTAACTTATTTTCTAGAGTAGCTTTATATTCCTATTTACGGTACTTAAGTTTAAAGTAACTTAGATAGAGATTTTGTAGGTATTACTTAGTATCAGAAAGGGTATCAAATCCACGTGTTTGCTGTTCGTAAATAGCCACCATTGTTACAGGAAAATTAATCAGTAAAATCTATTAATCTTGTCGAACTTCATTGGCAATTAAATTGTACTTTTAACTATACATATAACCACTTAGGTTACGTAACATAAATAATTAGTAAAAATAAATAATTAATACGGAAGTTATATAAAGGGATTTCGTAGATAACACTCGTTACTGAAATGTAAATATTTCGTAGATAACACTCGTTACTGAAACATAAATATTTCGTAGATAACACTCGTTACTGAAACATAAATATAGCGTTATAACTGTGTTGGGATACAAGTTTAGGATTTAATTTTGTACTGAAATTGAAATTTTACTGAAAGTAAATCGAAATCATGACTTAAACCAGAGCAGCAAAGCAAAAGGCTCAAGCTAATGGGAATGCTGTGGCTGAGAGGAGAACTGAGGGGGGACAGTTGCCCTCTGAATCACAGCCTTTTAAGATGCACTATTTGCTTGATGTTTGCGGAGCAGTCAGGTATGGGACATGATACTGCCATGGGGGATGTCTTTGTATGTGCGCGATGCAAGGAGTGTAAGGAAATCAGGCGACAACTCAGCGTTGTTATGGGCCTATATGAGAGCTTGAAGGAGAGGGTGGATGCCCTCGAAGGATTACAAGTGAGGGGCCCATCAAACTCTCAGCTGCCCACACCAATGCCAGAGCTTGCACTTGGTCATCGCGCAACACAGCGGCAACCCCCAAGGCAGAATGCGCTGGTCCCAAAGGAACTAGTAGTTGTTGGTGACTCTATTGTAAGGGAAACGGGAAATATGCTTTGTAAAAAGGATAGGTGGAACAGGACCAGGGTATGTCTGCCAGGAGCAAAGGTTGATGACGTTCTAGAGCGGATATCATCTTTTAAGGGCACAAAAGGTGATATAGTTGTACACGTTGTCACTAATGATATTAAGAGTAGGAGACCAGCGGAATTACTTAACAAGTAAAGGTCACTGATGAAAAAAAGCTGTGAATTAGGGTTGAATTTGAAAGTGTCTGCAATTCTGCCCAGACATGATAGGAGGGAGTAAATGATGAGAGCCCTGTCGATCACTTCGGCCCTGGAAAGATTGTGCAGGGCTCAAGGGGTAGAATTTTTTTCAGCCTGGTCTGTACTTGTTAACAGGAGAGACTGCTACTACAGGGATGGGATACACTTAAATAGAAAGGTGCAAGAATGTTTGCTGATGCTATCGAGGCAGTGTTAGGTGGGTCGGAAAACTGCTAGATTGGGGGGATTCAAGGACTAATAGATTAACAGTAGCCACTGGCAGAGGAGAAAGTGATTCTTGCACTACTTCTATTGGAATGAGCAGCAGCCTGGAAAATAAGATGCAGGATATTTCAGAGACTGCTGGGAATCATGGGGGTACAAGTGAACACATGGGTTGTGTTAGGGTGGCTAAGAGGAAGAGCAGGTGCATGTATACTTGCGTGTACACCAATGCTAGGAGTTTAGTAAATAAATTTGATGAATTTGAGGTATTGGTCAAAACATCAAAGGCAGATACTGTTGGGATTTCAGAGACGTGGTGTCACACAGATATAAGGAATGCAGAACTGGAATTTGGGGAGTACAATGTCTACAGAAAGGATAGACAGGATAGGAAGGGAGGAGGGGTTATGCTATTAGTTAAGAAACACATAAAATCCACGGAAGTGAAGCCAGCCGACATCACTGGACAGTGCAGTGTCGAGTCAGTTTGGTGTGACATAAGCATTGGGAGATCAAAATTGAGAGTAGGAGTGTGCTATAGGCCTAATGACTCTGATGAGTATAATAAGAAACTGTACAGAGAAATAGAGTGGGCGAGTAAATCAGAGAGTCTTATAATGGGGGATTTTAATTTCCCAGATATTGACTGGAATTTGGGGGCTGGTCACTCACACACTAACAAGGCTTTTGTGGATTTATTGGATGATTGTTTTCTACATCAGCATGTTCGGGAGGAAACTAGAGGGAGTAATACTCTTGATTTGATTATCAGTAGTGATTCTTCATGCATTAAGAATCTGCAGATAAATGAACCACTAGGTGGCAGTGATCACAGTGTTCTGAAGTGGGAGTTACTCAAAGAGGTAACTACCATTAGGGGTAAAGGGAAGGGGTATTGCTTTCGTAAAGGCGACTACGATGGACTGAGGCAGTATTTAAATTCTATACAGTGGGATCAACTGATGATGTTACCAACAGCAAATTCAAAATGGGAAGCATTCAAAGAACTTATCTTGGAAGCTACTAGGCTTTACATACCAACTAATGAGGCATATGGCAGAGAAGAAAAATGCATGGGATACATACAAATTATCACGTGACACAGAAGCCTATGATAGATACAAGTTGATCTGTAACCAAGTTACAAAGGAGGTTAGGCAGGCGAAGGCAGATTACGAGAGATCCTTGGCAAGGGATGCGAAGAAAAACAGCAAAGAGTTCTTTACTTATGTAAACTCTAGAAGGAAGGGGATGAATCAGATTGGTCCACTTGATATCGATGGGTCAACTGTTGATGACCCTGCTCAGGAAGCTAACAAACTAAATGAATATTTTGCATCGACATTCACACATGAGGAGTTATTCAGCGAGGGGAATGCCAGAGGTGTATTCAACTCTAGCAGTAAGCTAGAGAATCTTGTAATAACTGAAAGTAAAGTGGAGGAGAAATTGTTGAAGATAAACACAAGAAAGGCACCTGGGGTGGATGGGATCTATCCAGTTATACTAAAGGAGGCAGCAAAGGAAGTAAGCAAACCCTTAGCCATAATTATGAGAGCTTCCTTGGACTCAGGGGAGGTACCCATGGACTGGAGATGTGCAAATGTGACCCCAATTCACAAGGGAGGATCAAAGGCTGACACAAGTAATTATAGACCTGTGAGTTTAACTTCTGTTCCCAGAAAATTAATGGAGGCACTGGTTAAAGAAGCACTGCAGGATCATCTAGACAAGACTTCAGTTATAGCCCGGACACAGCATGGTTTTGTTAAGGGGAAGTCTTGCCTGATCAATTTGATTGGATACTATGATGCAGTCACAAAAGAACTGGATGCAGGGAATAACTTTATTATATACTTGGATCTTAGAAAGGTTTTGGCTTCCATGTTGCACATGGAAGACTGCTGCACAAATTGCAGCAGTGTAGCATTGGAGGCAAATTGCTGCTATGGATAAAGGGGTGGTTGAGGGGGAGAAGACAGAGAGTGGTAATCAATGGACACTGCTCATCGTGGACTAATGTTATTAGTGGAGTCCCTCGGGGTTCAGTATTGGGTCCTTTATTGTTTTCTGTATTTATAAATGATATTGATGATGGTATATCAAGCTTAATGTCCAAGTTTGCAGACGACACGAAGGTTGGCAGGGTTGTCAAGGACACTACTGACACTATGCTGCTGCAACAGGATCTGGAAAGGTTGAGCAGATGGGCTGAGAGGTGGCAAATGAAGTTTAACATTGACAAATGTAAAGTACTACATATGGGAAACAGCAACCCCAGAGCAACGTATCAAATCTGTGGTACTACACTGACAGTGGTAGGGAATGAAAGGGACCTGGGGGTGGTTGTGCAGGCAGATATGAAGTTCTCTGAGCAGTGCAGACGGGTTGCAAGAGTAGCTCATGGTGTATTGTCAATGATATATAGGAATTTTTCTAACAGGAATAAGGAGGTGATCATTCCCTTGTATAAGGCAATGGTCAGGCCACACCTAGTGTACTGTATACAGGCCTTGGGGCCTCATTTCAAGAAGGATGTAGAGCTGCTGGAACGAGTACAGAGAAGGGCAACAAGATTAGTGAATGGAACAAAGGGGTGCTCTTACGAAGTAAGGCTTAAGTTTTGCGAATTACAGTGTCTGGAGACTAGGCAGCAGCGAGGTGATCTGATAGAGGTGTACAAAGCCTTGAATGGTTTGAGCATGCTCAATGCTGATGGGATTCTTCCTCTTGCTCAGAATAATCACCCGAGAGGGCATAAATTCAAATTGAGGAAAGACAGATGTAGGATAGATGTGCGGAAATTTGCCTTTAGCCAGCGGGTGGTTGGTTGGTGGAACAGACTTCCATCCCTTGTCGTGGAAGTTGATAGCCTAAATAAGTTTAAGGCTCAGCTGGACAGGTATTTCGAACGAACAGAGGGGTGAAGTGGAAGTGGTTATTTTTTATTTATTTACTTTACTTTTTTTTTTTTTTTTTGGCTGATGCTGCATAAGCTTGCTTTCTTGCATCAAATGCCTCTACTAATGCTAATGCTAGAAGTAGGGTCATTACAGTAAAAAGTAAAAAGTATAGAAAAAGGCGAAAAAGGCTACTGAGAGGGATAGCCCTCGAAAAAGTCCCTTTCAATGTATCTATTTACCTATAATTAACATAATTTCAATTTCAATATAATTTTTATATGTTAGGTCTACCTTACTTTGTATTGCACATATATATTTTTTCCAGGAAACCATTGGCGCGTACATAAGCTGTTATGTTTTTTGGGCCGTTATGTCGTACTGGTTTTTCTCGGTTTGCACTAACCTTCAATCTTTGTGTAAATTACACCATTAGCCTCTACCACTCTTTTACAGATATTATACTTAGACGATATTAAATAATATACAGACGGATGTAATGTTTAATCTTATATAGATGGCATTAATCGGAACTGGAATAGTTTATTTTTTATATTTAGTTTTTGATTAAATTTATTCATTAAATTTATTAATGCATTTTACTTACTTTGGATATATATATATATATATATATATATATATATATATAAGTTAGTAGTCGTGAAAAAGAATGTCCCAGGTCCATAATTCATTATTATTATTATTTACATTATTAATAATATTTTAAACTGTTGCTACCTTTAAAACATATATATATATACATGCACTCCCTGCCTTACATAAATTTGACTTTAGGTAAGTTTTTACTGGCCCGTGCAAATTGGGAAAAAAAGAAAAGAAAAGAAAAGGGAAACGTATTTTGCATACCATAGGAATAAACTAAGGTATTGTGAAAGTTATCATAATATGAACCCAATAACCCTTTTTTTTATTGTTTTGGTAATTTGTTCCAAGACCTCGGAAGTTAAAATTTCACATAGCCGGGCCGGAGAATGTGCTTCCATCATTATCATATGCTCTGTTGCAGAAATCAATTTTGAATGCCTCTGTGATATTTTTCTAAAGCACATTTCTGGAGGTCACAATCAAAAAACAATAAAAACAATTTGCATTTCCAGTTTATTGGGTTTTCTGTTAGTGCAATCTAATATAAACAGGTGGTAAACTCGATCTTATTGCATTTGTGATAATACCAATAACTGAAATTGTGTGGATTTCTATGTTATCTATGTGAAATGTGTTTCCCCTTCACTGAAATCTTCAACCATATAAAAAACGAATTATATTTTCAGAATCTTCTCTTCATTCCTCTTTACTTATTACAATGATGAAGGAAAAGTGACCAACAGAAAGTGTAAGTAGTGGCAGTTCTAGGAAACGAAGCAAAATTGATTTAGAAATGAAGATCAAAATGATTAAGAAGTACGAAGCAGGACAACGTTTGTCATCTATTGCATGGGAATTAGGTCTCGCTGTTTCAACAGCCAATACTATTTTAAAGGGCAGTGCGCATATAAAAGAACATGCTAAAGGATCAATGAATTTAAGATCAACAGCGATCACAAAACAGCATTCAGGTGCTATATCGAAGATGGAAAAATTATTAATAACAAGGATGGAAAATCAGATTCAGAAGCGAGTGCCTCTGAGTCTAATAGCCTTTCAAGCAAAAGCAAGAAGTATTTATGAATATATTAAAGATAAGTACAGCAAACCCCAAGCCAAGTTCATGACAAGAAATGGGTAGTTAATAAGTTCAAGCATCGTACTGGTGTCCACAACGTTAAAGTAAAAAAAAAATTTTTTTTTTTTTTTTGTTGCTGTTTGGTTTTTGGGAGCATTAGCAACTAAGGCCATATTGCTCGGGGATATAGTGGTGGTCATTCCCTGACCTTTCCGCATTCTCCGTATTTGGTGGTGATGGGCTCGAACCCCGGTCTAATCAAGAAGCATGTGCTATGCACTACTGCTGCTCCTTCCCACCTGGCTACGGAGGCGCCTAAAATTTTTTGTAATTGCACACTTTTGTAATTTTCCTACACGAGATAAAAAAATTTAATAAGCAATTTTATTTACATGTTTGTCAAACATTTCTTTTTTGTTTCAATCAAATTCAGCACGCATAACTGCAAGTGCTGCAAAAGCATTTAGGGAAATTCCGACTTACGTAGAGTTCCGCAGAATGCAACGCTTGCTGACTGGGCTAGCCGAGTGGGTAAAGTGCTTGTCTGGCAACCCAAAGGTTGCGGGTTCAAATCCCGCCTCTGGCTTGGATCAGATCAGATATAGAAAATGCAAAAACCTTGGGAGGTGCAATATGGCCACAGAAGCCAATGCGCCAAAAACTAACAAACAAACAAAAAAAAAAAAAAAAAAAAGAAGAAAAAAAGCAACTCTTATGTAAGTCAGGGAGTGGCTGATATATATATATATATAATAAACTGAATTCTGAAAAATATAGCAAAAGGATGCTCTCATCAGGAAAGGCTTCAGTTTTGCAAACTCTAGCATCTGAAGACTAGGCACCTGGTAGGGTGTCTATTTTTTTTTTTTTTTTTTTTGCTGGTGGTGTATAACCTTGCTTCCTTGCATAATTTAGCACTACCAATGCTAACTCAAGGTGGTGGAGAACAGAAAAGTACCACACTTAAGGTGGTGAGGAACGAAAAAAGGCATGGGGTAATTATACAGTTTGACATGAAGTTCTCTGACAGTGCAAACAGGCTGTTAGACAGCTCAGGTAGTCCCAATGCAGTGCCAATTATTAAGGTAAAAGTAAGGATCAAGTTAGAATAAAATATAGTTAAGTGTTTTTGGAATGGTAAAATGTGTTTTTAATAAAAAGTATAATGGCTAAATAATAATAATGACTAAATACAGGTCTACATTTAAGTCTATAAGCCTCATTTTAAGAAGGATGCAGATCTGTTGGAATTGGTTGAGAAGAGTTAGGGACACAAATGGGAACAGATACAAACTGCAGCACCTGGAAACTAAGAGACTTTCAGACTTTAAATGAATTCAATAAACTAAATGCTGATTTCATCCTTATTCTTTCTTGGCAACACACACTTAAGGTGATATAAATTTAAACTGAAAAAGTGTGTTTGCAGGATAGGAAATTTGTGTGAAAATTTGCTTTCGCCGAGACCATAATATCTGGTATTGTTAAAGTGGGTACTCTGAATATTATGGAAGGATTATGCATATTATTAGAGAGAATGAATAAATGGTTTTTTTTTTTTTTTTTTTCTGATGGCATAAAAATTTGCTTCCTTGCTGCATCATTTACCACTACTAATACCTAAAAAAAAAAAAAAAATATTGAAAAATTTGATTCTATAAATAAACATGCCCATGACTTACTTACATTCTGTGTTCTTTCTGAAATAATTAACTAATTTAGTTAATTATTTCAGATAAATAAGTTTTTTTAAAAAAATTATGCTATCAGATAACTGATAACATAAAAGTGTCACCTTGACTATTTATAACTGCTTAAGTTTACAATACATTTAGAAGGGAAGGGCACCTTGGCAGCAGGTATGCAGTCTGTCTTGAAACAAGATGGCTGTTACTTTAAATAAAGGTCTAGCCTGTTTTAAACTCTTCTGTTTATAGTCTGATTGGAACAAAATTAGGCGCCTCCGTAGCCAGGTGGGAAGGAGCAGCAGTGCGTAGCACATGCTTCTTTATACCGGGGTTCGAGCCCGTCACAACCAAATACGGAGGATGCAGAAAGGTCAGGGGATGACCACCGCATATCCCGGAGCAATATGGCCTTAGTTGCTAATGCTCCTAAAAACCAAACAACAATATGGAATAAAATTTTACAATACTTGATTTTCACTACAATCATCTGCATCATCAGAACTGCATGTTCCTTTAAAAGATGTGCAAAACCCATAAAATAGCATATTTTAAGATTTATTTCAATTATTATTATAAATATAATTTAAATAGGCTGCCATGTGTATTGGTGGTGTTCTCCTTCCCAAATGTAATAAACTTTTCACCACTGCTAATGAGACTTGACACAGGGTTTGAACGGATCACTGAAATTTGATTTCATACCCACTTTTAGTTTGTTCAACAAGTGAATGTTGTCAGAATATATCACCCCTTTTAGATAGTCCAAAGGATAAAAAATTCAGGAATTGTGGATGCTCATAACTGAACATCTATGATAATTAAGTTGAATATGGCCTGAGAGCTAACATATAAAACAACCACTGTTAGACACCACAAATTTAGACAAATACACCAATCGTTTAAATAAACTGATTTAATAATAAAATAATACTGAATAGTATACTGAAATGATACAATGAAATGAAATAAAATAAAATGCCCGGATTGTGGGGAACGGTACGTGGGGGAGACAGGGCGACGACTGAAGGACCGTCTGGGGGAACATACGAGAGCTATACAGACCGCAGAACTCAATAAGTCCGCCATTGCCGAGCACTATTGGGAAAAACAACATCAGGTATCCCCTGAGAATGCTGTCATCCTTGTCCGGGCACTTAGATTCTGGGACCGCAAGTGGCTGGAGAGTTTGTGGATTGGGTCATCTGGTAACAATAGTATGAACAGAGATAGGGGAGTTCGGCTCCACCCCCTTTTGGAGGCTGTGGTCCTTACCAGAGACAAATGTTTCAATTTGCCCCGCTCCCAGCACACGTGAAGGGAGTATTGAACATGCGCCTGGTTAGACACGTGTGCCGTGAGCCTGATATTTAAGGCTGCGTCGCTTGAACTTCATTATTGTTGAGAAAGGAGGCAGATGCTCCCAAAAGCTTCAATGGTGTTTTATCGCTTTTAAATTTAAAATTTTTAATGTATTTTAAATTCATCAATTCATTTTTATTTGTTTTAAAGTAAATCCGTTTTTGGTAAATTATTATTTTACAGTTTTTATTGTATCATTTCAGTATACTATTCAGTATTATTTTATTATTAAATCAGTTTATTTAAACGGTTGGTGTATTTGTCTAAACTTGTGGTATGTAGAACCCCAACCTTAGAGGCCTTTTTGCAGACACTGTTAGACAACTGGGGATGACTAGTGCATTTATATTTAGCAGTTAGAATTGAATTCCATTATTGATAATTAACAACTACAATCTGGGCTACATGAATTTCGAATCACCACACAATATTATATGATAAATTGAATATATATATATATATGTTGACTTAGAACTTAATTTATTCATTCACAGAAATTTGATTTCTGAATTACTGCTATCTGTCAGCTTTCATTATGAACAATCAGTGCAATATAAAAGTAACCGTGATACCTCTTTTCAGAAGAAAAGCAAAAACACATTACTTTATTATATTTGGCAACAATAAATGAAAAGCAAATATCCCAACATTAGTCAAAGATATCTTTATCCACATTCCAGTGAAAAGTAATGGGTGTGTTAATGAAAGTAGAGCCATCTCATGTTCAATAACCAAATTATGATTATAATAAAAACAATATTCAATCATCACACAATGCTATGACACTTTATTAAAAATTGGCATGCAAAACAAGAGACATTAAAATGTAAGGTGCACAAATCGATTTTTGATTGACAGCCAAATCATTATTTGATCGATGAGCCTGTTCATATGATATATAGGTAAGTCATGAAAATAGTTACAAAGCAACAATGCACAAACTAAAAAAAATAAACTTTCTATCTTGTCAGTTGTCTAAAGTGATCCTATGCTTCTAAATGAGTCACTGTGTACAGGATAACCAATTTACAGTATAGCATATAAACAGATAAAACACAATTGATAAGCTAAATAGATTCAAGCCTGACACACATACTATTAACATCAATAAAAATGATGTCATATGGTCATAATCCTGTAGGTTTGAATTCCACAAGCTTCTTCATAAAAGGAATATCTTTATTGAATTAATTCAACACTCTCTACAGTTTATGTGTAATACAGTAAAAATCACTGCAATGTGAATCTAGAGTTCAAAGGTGATATTTTTATGTAATGTGCTATGGGCTGTTTACATTTATCATAACCATTATCATTATTTCAGAAATCACCACCTTCAACACGAGTTGAATTACAAAGCCAATAGGAGGTGAGTGAACTGTAAAGTAAAATTATTAATAATAAGGTAAAATGCAATACAAATAAAATAAAAATAAAAAGTGGTACAGCTGTCATCAGATATGGGGGATGGACATATTTATATAAAAGTTGAATATAGTTAAGGCAAACATGCAGAATCTGATGTCAGCTAAAGTAAATATTGATACATGGTCAGGTAATTTATCAGGGGACTAAACCTGACCATGTATCAGGAACTGCATTTCTATACTTGTCCATAGTAGTAGAAGAATGGTGAAAGGTCAAAAAGATGAAATTAGCACATTCTTATACAGTATGGACAAGGTAGTCCCAATGCAGTGGTAATTATTAAGGTAAAAATAAGGATCAAGTTAGAATAAAATATATAGTTAAGTGTTTTCGAATGGTAAAATGTGTTTTTAATAAAAATATGTAGAGTTTTGTGTAGGATTTAAATGTAGTAATTTTGTGGAAATTAGAATTAAATAATTTGGAACAAGCACATGGTATAGGGTGAGATATTAAATTGAGGATAGGGAAGGGAAAAAGGAGTAGTTAAGTAAATAAAGACGAAAATAGTGATAGAAGGAAGATAGTAGGAACGTTTGTATCACCCTCGTATACACTAATAGTTTTAAAAACAGGAAGAAAGGTAGAAATAGATAGTAGAAAGATAAAAAGCAAAGGAAAAGTTGTTAAATCACACTGAGCTAGCTGGGTTTGTGAAGCCCAACCTTATAGTAAGGGCTCTGGCTTTGTAAGTGTTAGTATAAAAGGGAGTTAATACCAAATGCTTGTATTGCGAGGTAAAAGCAGATGCAAAAAATATGTAAGTCGAAGCATTCCAAGAAACGAAACAAAAACGAAAGTATAAGAAAGTGAACAATACCTGGAGTTTTCAAGTAATGCGTAGCAGAAGTAAGCTGAAAAGAAAATAATATGTAGCTGAAGGAAAAAGGCAGGGAAATACAGCAGACATATTTAATAGTAGATGAATGCATGTCAACCATAATCACATTAATAACATAGCTACACGATGAAGCAATTTATAGCAGCATAACGGACTTAATAGAGAGCTGTGAAGAAATGGAAAAATAGTGACCTCTATCGTCATATTTTGAACCAATAAATGCATGGAGATACATAAGATTAGCATTGGAAAAAAGAAATGTGGTTGGAAAAATAGAACTTCACCGTAATAAAGTCATATGATATACAAAAATAAAATATAACAGTTCATAGATAAATAAAAAGTATTGAACAAAGTGGTGATAAAAAGTATGCGTATCAAAATTAATAGACGGTGGACCACGTGATATGGCTACAATATATTAAGCTGACAACTGAAGTTTTTTAATCTCATTTAAATTGAAAAATTACCAATCAGAGGGGTAATTGCTTACATATCTAAGCATACAAAGAAGGAGATATGTGAAGAATCACAATGTTCTGAGATAGAGAAAAGTTAGATTAATAGTTATAATCTGTAGTCCAAAATGAAGTGAACCAATATTGAAGTGATATCAGTAATCATTACTGTAACTGATAGAATGTCTTAAATCCAAAGGTAGTTTCAGGTATAAATCCAAAGGTGAAAGGGTGTAGTAAGAATCCAATGTTGAAGAAACAGTAAGTCAGTCCAAGGGTACAGAACTAGTTTAAATCCAATGATGAAAGAACATGAGAACATGGGTATGTCTGCCAGGGGCAAAGGTTGATGACGTTGTAGAGCGAATATCATCTTTTAAGGGCACAAAAGGTGATATAGTTGTACACATTGGCACTAATAATATTAAGAGTAGGAGACCGGCAGAATTACTTAACAAGTACAGGTCACTGTTGAACAAAAGCCGAGAATTAGGGCTGAATTTGAAAGTGTCTGCAATTCTGCCCAGACACGATAGGAGGGAGTATATGATGAGAGCCTTGTCGATCAATTCGGCCCTGGAAAGATTGTGCAAGGCTCAAGGGGTAGAATTTTTTTCAGCCTGGACTGTACTTGTTAACAGGAGAGATTGCTTCTACAGGGATGGGATACACTTAAATAGAAAGGGTGCAAGAATATTTGCTGATGCTATCGAGGCAGTGTTAGGTGGGTCAGAAAACTGCTAGCTTGGGGGGAGACAAAGACCAATAGATTGACAGTAGCCACTGGCAGAGGTGAAAGAGATTCTTGCACTGCTTCTATTAGAATGAGCAGAAGCCTGAAAAACAAGGTGCATGGTATTTCAGAGACTGCTGGGAGCCATTGCGGTACAAGTAAACACATGGGTTGTGTTAGGGTAGCTAAGAATAGAAACAGGTGCAGGTATACTTGCGTGTACACCAATGCTAGGAGTTTAGTAAATAAATTTGATGAATTTGAGGTATTGCTCAAAACATCGAAGGCAGATATTGTTGGGATATCAGAGACGTGGTGTCACACAGATATAAGGGATGCAGAACTGCAATTTGGGGAGTACAACGTCTACAGAAAGGATAGACAGGATAGGAAGGGAGGAGGGGTTATGCTATTAGTTAAGAAACACATAAAAACCAAGGAAGTGAAGCCAGTCGACATCGCTGGACAGTGCAGTGTGGAGTCAGTTTGGTGTGACATAAACATTGGGAGATCAAAATTGAGAGTAGGAGTGTGCTATAGGCCTAATGACTCTGATGAGTATAATAAGAAACTGTACAGGGAAATAGAGTGGGCCAGTAAATCAGAGTGTCTTATAATGGGAGATTTTAATTTCCCAGATATTGACTGGAATTTGGGGGCTGGTTACTCACACACTAGCAGGACTTTTGTGGATTTATTGGATGATTGTTTTCTACATCAGCATGTTCGGGAGGCAACTAGAGGGAGTAATACTCTTGATTTGATTATCAGCAGTGATTCTTCATGCATTAAGAATCTGCAGATAAATGAACCACTAGGTGGCAGTGATCACAGTGTGCTGAAGTGGGATTTACTCAAAGAGGTAACTACCATTAGGGGTAAAGGGAAGGGTTATTGCTTCTGTAAAGGCGACTACGATGGACTGAGACAGTATTTAAATTCTATACAGTGGAACCAACTGATGATGTTACCAACAGCAAATTCAAAATGGGAAGCATTCAAAGAACTTATCTTGGAAGCTACTAGGCTTTACATACCAACTAAGAAATACTGTTCAAGGTTTAGGCCTAAATGGATGTCAGATGAACTAATGAGGCATATGGCAGAGAAGAAAAATGCACGGGATACATACAAATTAACACATGACACAGAAGCCTATGATAGATACAAGTTGATATGCAACCAAGTTACAAAGGAGGTTAGGCAGGCAAAGGCAGATTACGAGAAATCCTTGGCAAGGGATGCAAAGAAAAACAGCAAAGAGTTCTTTACTTATGTAAACTCTAGAAGGAAGGGGATGAATCAGATTGGTCCTCTTGATATTGATGGGTCAAGTGTTGATGATCCTGCCCAGGTAGCTAACAAACTAAATGAATATTTTGCATCGACATTCACACATGAGGAGTTATTCAGCGAGGGGAATGCCAGAGGTGTATTCAACTCTAGCAGTAAGCTACAGAATCTTGAAATAACTGGGGGTAAAGTGGAGGAGAAACTGTTGAAGATAAACACAAGAAAGGCACCCGGGGTGGATGGGATCTATCCAGTTATATTAAAGGAGGCAGCAAAGGAAGTAAGCAAACCCTTAGCCATAATTATGAGAGCTTCCTTGGACTCAGGGGAGGTACCCATAGACTGGAAATGTGCAAATGTGACCCCAATTCACAAAGGAGGATCAAAGGCTGACACAAGTAATTATAGACCTCTGAGCTTAACTTCTGTTCCAGGAAAATTAATGGAGGCACTGGTTAAAGAAGCACTGCAGGATCATTTAGACAAGACTTCAGTTATAGCTCAGACACAGCATGGTTTTGTTAAGGGGAAGTCTTGCCTGACCAACTTCATTGGATACTATGATGCAGTCACAAAAGAACTGGATGCAGGGAATAACTTTGATATTATATACTTGGATCTTAGAAAGGCTTTTGATACTGTTGCACATGGAAGACTGCTACACAAATTGGAGCAGTGTGAAATTGGAGGCAAATTGCTGCTATGGATAAAGGGGTGGTTGAGGGAGAGAAGACAGAGAGTGGTAATCAATGGACACTGCTCATCGTGGACTGATGTTATTAGTGGAGTCCCTCAGGGCTCAGTGTTGGGTCCATTATTGTTTTCTGTATTTATAAATGATAATGATGATGGTATATCAAGCTTAATGTCCAAGTTTGTGGACGATACGAAGGTTGGCAGGGTTGTCAAGGACACTACTGACACTATGCTGCTGCAACAGGATCTGGAAAGGTTGAGCAGATGGGCTGAGAGGTGGCAAATGAAGTTTAACATTGACAAATGTAAAGTACTACACATGGGAAACAGCAACCCCAGAGCAACGTATCAACTCTGTGGTACTACACTGACAGTGGTAGAGAATGAAAGGGACTTGGGGGTGGTTGTGCAGGCAGATATGAAGTTCTCTGACAGTGCAGACGGGCTGCAAGAGTAGCTCATGGAGTATTGTCAATGATATACAGGAATTTTTCCAGCAGGGATAAGGAGGTGATTATTCCATTGTATAAGGCGATGGTCAGGCCACACCTAGAGTACTGTATACAGGTCTGAAGGCCTCATTTCAAGAAGGATGTAGAGCTGCTGGAACGAGTACAGAGAAGGGCAACAAGATTAGTGAATGGAACAAAGGGGTGCTCTTACGAAGAAAGGCTTAAGTTTTGCAAATTACAGTGTCTGGAGACTAGGCACCAGCGATGTGATCTGTTAGAGGTGTATAAAGCCTTGAATGGTTTAAGCATGCTCAATGCTGATGGGATTCTTCCTCTAGCTCAGGAAAATCACCTGAGAGGGCATAAATTCAAATTGAGGAAAGACAGATGTAGGATAGACGTGCGGAAATTTGCCTTTAGCCAGCGGGTGGTTGGTTGGTGGAACAGACTTCCATCCCTTGTGGTGGAGGTTGACAGCCTAAATAAGTTTAAGGCTCAGCTGGACAGGTATTTTGAACGAACAGAGGGGTGAAGTGGAAGTGGGTTTTTTTTTTTTTTTTTTTTTTGGGCTGATGCTGCATAAGCTTGCTTTCTTGCATCAAATGCCTCTACTAATGCTAATGCTAATGCTAATGAAATAATTCCAAGGATATAAATAACTGGGCGACTTTAGACCCAATGGTGGTGTATTTAAGAATCCAATGATGAAAGAACAGGAAATAAGTCCAAGGACACAAAACTAGTTTAAATCCGAAGATGTAAGAACATGAAATAATTCCAAAGAAACAAATAACTGGATGCCTCTAGACCCAATAGTGGTGTAGTTAGGAGACTGTAGAAAATAATTTATATTAAATTAGTAGCAATATCAAGTCACTAAAATCCAAAGGTGGCTATACAATTTAAGTAGAAAACAAATCCATAGGTGGATATTCAAAGATGGAGTAGTAAGTTACCACATCTTGTGTATACATTAAAGTAATTTTAATACTTGAAAGATCCAAGACTCAAAGGAATTTTTGCATTTATCTACATATATTATAATCGGTACCGGAAAACAAAATAGGAAATGTCAACAAAGACTCAACATGGAAAGTGAATTATAAGTAATTTCATGAAGGATTATTAAAACATATCAAATGAATACATGAGAAAAGTGAAAACTTAACAGTAGAAACTTAGCGAGTAAAGAAACAAAGTAATAATTCCGAAGAAAATAATTACATTGGAAATCATGTATAGTTATTACTTACGAAGTAGTGGAATTCCACCATATTATATATTATTCCACCACATTATATACACCATATTATATATACCCAGTGCTTTTTCTGTAAAAAAACATAGTTACCGGTACTCATTCTTTGCTGTCTGGAAAAATTGAAAATTAAAAGGACATGAAAAGTACAGTACTCTAAAAAATTATTTCCTGATATTGTTACTTTAGTAGTAATGTTTTTGGATTAAGAACAACAAATTAAGCATATTAACACAGTTTATTAAGCATAAATTTATTATTTAAGTAAATAAAAATAAGTAAAATGTGTAAAAAAAAAAAGTAAGTAATAAGTAAAAATAATTTCATAGTAAAGTTTTTGTAGAATATTCCAAATTTTTATAAAGTTCTCATCCGACACAACATGCTGACTTCTTTTCTTACTGTTTGTGCCTGTTAATGAATGACGTTTCCAAAGCAGCCACGAATCGACATATTTGCTGGATCGAAGTGTGTCACGAAGTGTGAAATAGTAGTGAAGAAATTGTTTCTGTCATCAACGAAGCTCTTGTTGGGCTGGCAATAAGATTCATTTGTGAAACTCCTCATTCACAATTCATCGATGAAATTGGTATCGTACTCAGAGCGTTCATCAAATGCTTCAATTCTTCCGAAACTGTCTCATCAACAAGGTACCCCAAAATTCACGAATTGTATCTATTTCATTTAACTGTAACCTAACTGACAATTTTCTAACTTCGTTTTCACCAAATGCCAACATAACATTTCATGTTTAGAAGGTTTAATACCTTTGTTGTCCTTATTTTCCTTCTCTTGTCATCAATATCGTCACTAGTTCTTTGAACTAGTTGTTAAATTCAAATTGGTTTTTTTTTTTTTTAAACTGTCCAAAATGTTGATGTCGTTCAGATATTCAGGTATGTGACCACGTAAACAGATATAGGGACAATTTATGGAATGTGACAATGCACTTCTGAAAAACAACAGATGATTATTTATTGGGGTAAAAGAAAACCTCTCTCCTACTTCTCGAATGGTGCGCTCACAGTTGATTCACAGCGGTATCCAACATATGGCCCGAACAGAAAGTGAACTAAAACAGAATTTTAAATTTTGAAAAAATTCTAAATCAAAAAATTTTCTCATTAAATAATTTGTTCAGTAAATGTAATTGTGTGTGTACTTAATAAAATTTCCGAATATTTTCAATTTTTCTTTTACATATAACAAGATATGGAAAATGTAACACTAATTTTTCTCGGATTACTCAGTGCAGCCTGCGAAAGAAATCTATATTTTGTATTTGTGTTTTTGTATTGGCGGCTCCTAGAACAGAAGTTAATCTCTGCCTCGTAGCTCTGTTCAAGGTAAGGCCAGTGTGTGTCATGTAATAAAAAAAAAAAAAAATTCCAACTGGTTGAACATAGGGGAAAAGGAAACAGAGAAAGAAAAAAAAAAAAAGTTTTAATTCTGCACAGGAAATTTTCATCCCACACGGGAGAATGTGACAGGACAGAAAAATTTTGTCTGTGAGCTAATGTGTTCTGTAGAGTAGTGTTGTGTATTGGCCTTTGGCTACCTAGAAGCAGTGATCACCTGGACTTCCACCTACAGGTACTCATCCCTAGCCATGAGAAGGCAAGGTCTCTCCTGCTATCTGCTCGCCCTCCTCCCTGGGGAACGAGTTTCCCAGAGAAGAAAATAAAACTAGAGTCAGGTGAAGAGGGGGAAGGACAAAAGAGGAGGGGGGACTTCCCCAGTACAGGATAAATTGCTAGGGGAAAAAAAAAAAAAAAAAACAAGAGTGGATGAGAGGTTGCTAGTCTGACCTGGGTGAAAAGGTTGGACACCGCTGCAGTAGAAAGTTGACCAAAGCCCATTGTCAGCATCGGGAATACCCCTTGATCTGCACAATGTTGACTAGCGCAACTTTCCATATGTGGGACAGGTGGTCGGATAGGTATTATGAGTACCGCTAAGTTGTAGAATGGTAATCCCGTTAGTGTTCTTAATTCATGCACCAGCACTACTAATTGCCTAAAGGCCAGAAATGTGAACAGTGCATACAGAGTTAAGTATGTTGTTTATCCGCTGTTTATATGAAAATTTTCTTTGCTCAACGGAAACTATTTTAAATGTAACTTCCAAGGGGAAATTCAAAAAAATCTGCTATAAAAGGAGCTCGTTAAACAGAGGTCCAACTGAGTACTTTAGAATTCTAAAAATGGTTATAAAGTTTTATTAGAAAATATTGTATCTTAACAATGGACAGTGAAAAACGCAAATTTAGTTAAATAACTTTAAGCTTATTTGAATAGGTAAACATATGAAAAAAATTTACAGAATATTACAAATTTCGAAGTGTACTGCACTCACCTCCTACTGACTTTATAATTCAGCCCATAATTTTCCCAATTCATCATAACTTGTAGGATACTAACATTCTTTCACCTTTTACATATCTACTATACTTCTTTTTCTACTATCCTTAACCTTCTAGTCACTGGCACTTTGTGTAATTTTCACCTCCATCTATACATACTTTATCTAATATATCTATTCATATATATATATATATATATATATATATATATATAAAGCAACAAGGTCTTGAAATGATATGTTATGCAGATTAAATTATTATAAAATGAATCTTAAATTCTATACCTTGCAATATTCTTGTGAAACAATTTTATTGCATTTATGTACACTGACACATACAATTACAACCAAGTCAATGACTCACTTTCACAAGTGTTCTGCAAGGAATTCTCCTTTGTTTCTTTGGCTGTATTTGTTCTTAATGTAGTTTTGAGAATATGCTGCTGGGAATATCTACACAATGAAGAAGCTAAAGTTAATTCCTCACAAAATCTTTGCAGGAGGAAATTAGCGATGTAATTGTAATTATTTGCAATTTACACAGATCAGTTTCACAAGAATATCACACAGTGTTTCATTTATTCATTTTATATCTTATGTATAAAAAAAAAAAAAAAAAAACCTCATCATCAGTAGTCATCATGACAGTAATGATAGCATAAGGAAATTTAAATTTCATAAACGTATATACATATATATATATTTTTGTGTAAATGGATTTGGCCAGATACTGAGTATATTTTAGTTGTATTTCTGAACTACTGTACCAAACTATGAGACGAACTTCTGTGGAAGGAAAAAATTATGGAACCTGTGTTTAAGGATTTACTGCAGGGACATCTTGACCAAAACAGATTTATATAAGAAACATGACATAGGTATGTTAGAAAGAAATTGATTCAGACTAATCTCATAAGCTATTATGAGGTTGTAACAAAAGAACTAGATGCAAAGAATAATTCTAACATAATTAGATTTTAGTAAGGCATGCGATATAGTTCCACATGAAGAAATCTGTATAAACTGGAAGAGGATGCCATGGTAGGAAGGCTACAATGGATTAAAGGTTAGTAAAATGGTCAAAGACAACACAAAGGAAGTTTTTAAATGATTACTGCTTTGTTGGCTAGTGTCATGAATGGGGTCCCACAATGTTCAGCATTAAGTCCTTTATTGTTTCTGTTATTTTGCTATTATAACTATAAATGACATTAATGAAGTTTCAACAAGTTTGACATCAAAATTTGCTGATGATACAAAGGTTGGGAGATTGCTAAACAACAGTAACCAAGGTATGCTGTTTTAACAAGATCCTAGATAAATTATTTAGTAGAATTATTTAATATTCACAATGTTTGTAAATGTAATGTTCTACATTTGGTAACAGTAATTCTAGATTCCTTACAACTTGGGAAGCAAACTTAAGGCGTAATGATGAAAAAAAAATTGGAAGTAATTATACAATCTGACAGAATCCTAACAAAAATACAAAGAGGCTAATGGGTACACAGCATTTTATAATGTACAAGAACTTAATTGTAGGGACAAAAAGGTCATTATTCCATTATACAGTATTGGTTAGGCCACACTCTGGGTATATCATAAACAGTTCTGAGGGGTGTGAATTTCGTGTGTGTGTGTGTGAGAGAGAGAGAGAGATCCATTAAATGTTCTTTCGTAAGGTTGAGCGGCCAACCCCTTCTAAATCTCTACAGCCCTCAAGGTAAAACTTACTGACATTATGCCTGTCTCCTCTCTTTTTTGTAATTTTATAATTTTTAAATTGCACACTTTTGTAATTTTCCCTGTGCATGAGATAAAAAAAAAAAAAAAAAAAAAAAGAATAAATACAATAAATAATTCTATTTACATGTCTGTTGAACATTTCTTTTTTGATTCAATCAATTCAGCGAGCACAGTTGCGAGTGCTGCACAAGCATGGGGAAAATTCCGACTTACGTAGCGTTCCTGTATATATATTTTGAAGGTCATTTAAAATAGTGCATCGTTTATATACAACTTATCCAGAAATATTCAAGTAGGTGCTGCCATATTTTATCTGCGCAGTTTATAATACAGGATTGTAAGAAAACTTTAAGTCTTGAAAGATAAAAAAAATCCACTTCCAGATTTCTGATCTATAAGCTGATGAAACTGAATCAAGTGATTCATAAATAATATAGAGGATATTACTATAATAAAGAAACAACCTTTTTTCTATTTTTTATTTTTGACAATAATTTCACTCTAACGTTGGGCAGTTCAAGAAAAAATAAGAAAAATTAATACTTAAAAAAGTATTTATGTACAAAGTGTCCATTTTTACAAAATTTATAAAATTCCTCAAAGAAACTCACTCCACAGAGCCTGCCACCAATGGGAATTCCCTACACATAGCTCAAGTGTGTTGCAAAGAACTCACTGTCACAAATCTGTGTGCATTCTGAGAACTTAGGGTTAAGAATCATCGAAACACTATCTGCTGAAAGAGGATGATTATGTGGTTATTCATTGTGAATGAATTAAGATGAAGGAATACTATTTACCATGTGTTAATATTAAGTGATTTTATTGTAAATGGTCATAAGGAAGAAATCATTACATTACTAGTATTTGAAACATTAGGTGATGTTTCTAGATTATGCCGAATCTCATCATTAAGTATGGAGAACAGAGGGTTTCAGCCAGTTAACAGTACAGTGAAACTTCCATTTGTTCATAAAATTCACTTTTAACCTCAGTTTCTTTAACAGACAGGTGTCCAAGTTTGTGAATTAAGCAGATTGTATTACTAGTATTCTATATCAATTTAATCAAAACCTTTTTTTTTTTTTTGCATAGAAACAATGCAGTAAAACACTCATGTACTATCGATCATAGTACATGAGTGTTTTACTGCATTGTATAATACAAAATTTTAGCCATTGAACTCTCAAGTGAGACAAAATGATTAATGAATTTAAGATGAATTATGTCAACAAAAAAGCAAAAATTAAAATAAAATTATGTAAAAATTTAGAAGATACAAAATAAATCGCAAGAATTTTGGTTTTGTAATAAGTGAAAACTACTGATTATCAAAAGCATGCATACAAGGGATATTTGAAAAGTTTCTGGCCTACATAAAAAGAAAAAAAAAAAAAAAAAAAAAGGAAGCAAACATAGCTGTAAGCATATAATGACTGCAAACTTCATGCAATGTTTCCTCATTTTTTTGAACTTCTTATGTACTTTAAACCACTTCTCAAAAACATGAATAACATCACTATTTGACCCAAGGTGTTGCCTTTCATTCCTCCCTTAGTTCAAGAAAGCCGACCAGGCTAGCCAGGTGGTTAAAGTGCCTGCCTAGAAACCCAAAGGTCGTGGGTTCGAATCCCGCCTCGGGCTTGGATCAGAGTAAAATGCAAAAACTCTGAGAGGTGCATTATGGCCGCAGAAGCCGATGCGCCAACAACAACAACAACAACAAAAAAAAAAGTTCAGGAAAGAGGTAATAACCTGAGGGGACCATATCTAGTGAATAGGGTGGGTGTAACAACAATCATAACCTAAATGGCTAATTGACTCCATGGTCACCAAAAAACTTTGCAACTGCAAGCCTAAGCATTGTCATGCAGGAATAGCTAATGAAATTTCAAAAGTATACTGATGGTGTGCGCTTTGAAATTTCTTGTAGCTAGCCCTGTCATGATGCTACTCCATACTCTGGTTTTGTTTCTGGATAATAGTAAAGGATCCAAGTATTATCCAATGGTCAACAAAACTCAGCTGACAAGCTTGTTTGAATTCTAAGCAAATTTCACAATTCTCTCTCTCTCTCTCTCTCTCTCTCTCTCTCTCTCTCTCTCTCTCTCTCTCTCTCTCTCTCCCCCCTCCCTCCCTCCCTTTTAAAGCTTTTGGAATCACTCATCTTGATCTTGATGAATATTTCCCCCCCTTCTCAACGCTTTAGAGACAATGTGGACTCAATCATAGCATATCTTTAGTGGCTTTGCTATGTACTGTAATTCAATGTGACTATCTTTCAAAAATTAAGGCACAAGCAACATTAGTGCAATCTTTGGTGTCTCTGTGATCCTTTTTGAATATCCTTGTGGATTTGTTGCTTTTCCAAAAAAAAAAAAAAAAAAAAAAAAAAATGCATATCATTACCGCACAGTATGTAAATGCCTATAATTTTAGTACCATATTTATTTTATTTTAAAATGATGAACAGACCCTTTTACTAGCTGACTTCCTGGTTGGCCTGAACCTTTTTAATTACCCATTGCATTTTACTGAGAAGTGTAACAGGAACATAATTCCTGTAACTACTTTTTTTATTTTTTTAACTTTACAAATATATGATATACAGTGAGCGCTAGTTATAGTGATCATTGGTTATTAGAATCAGCCACTTTATGAAATCAAATTCGAAAGGACGGATTCAAATCAATAAAATGCACTACACTTTCATCGTTTATTAGAATAACATCTTTAGTTATAAGAATCAATTTTGAACGCCTCTGTGATATTATTCTAAAGCACATTTCCAGAGGTCGCAACCATAAAACAATAAAAATAATTTGCAATTTTCGATTCATTGGGCTTTTTTATTTGTACAATCTGTTATAAATGGCTAGTAACTCGATCTTATTGCATTTTTGATAACACCAATGGCTGGAATTCTGTGTGTTTTTACGTTATTATGGGGAAATGTGTTTCCCCTTCACCGAATTCTGCTCTTCATTCTGATTTCTAAACTTTGTAAACTTTTTACTCCGTATCTCACTTAAGCATGTCGTGTGCTTTGCTACTGATTGATGCTTCTCTTTTCTTTTTTACTGTTTTAAATTTTATTACAAAAAAAAAAAAAGAGAGACAGTGAACAGAAAGAGAATGAATTCGAGCATAAAATATAAGTTACAAATTATAGAAACATACAACAAATTAAACTTAAGCAATGTGTCTCAAAGGGAAGCAGCAATGAAATTAGGGGTGCTAAATCTTTATAAACCCTGAAGACATTTTTAATACAGATGAAACAGGGTTGTACTACATGGCTACCTCAGACCATTGCATGATTTTTAAAAATTCCTCTGCATCTGCAGGAAAGAAGAAGATCAAATACAGGATTACAGTTCTTTTAACATGCAACATGATGGGAACAATCAAGTTGAAGCCATTGGTTATAGGCAAGAGTAAATCGTTTAGATATTTTAGAGTAAAACAGCTGCCTGTAGAATATGCCAATAACACCAATGCTTGGATGACAGCTTCTTTATTTGAAGATTATCATTGTAAATGGCATTTGCAACTGGATAAGAAAAACAAAAAAAAAAAAAAAAAAATTGCATTGGTTTTGGACACTGCCCAGCTCATCTAATGTTGACTTTCAAAAACATTGAATTAGTTTTTCCACCTTGGAATACCACATCACCCATTCAACCTCTTAACAGGACTGGGGCCACAAGAGACGAATGCTGTCACTTTACTACAAGACCACCCTTATTCCAATTATAACTTATGCCTCTGCAGTTTGGTTCCACAAAGCCACTATTGTAGCCAACAAATGCCTTCTAGACACAATCCAAAGAATCATTCTACTTATCATCACCCACGCCTGCCACATGGTAAGCACCTACGCTCTACAGGTCCTGACGGGGGCTCTCCCGCTCAACCT
This sequence comes from Mastigoproctus giganteus, assembly GCF_048544385.1. Classification (NCBI taxonomy): domain Eukaryota; kingdom Metazoa; phylum Arthropoda; class Arachnida; order Uropygi; family Thelyphonidae; genus Mastigoproctus; species Mastigoproctus giganteus. Next base: position 168,568,015 of record NC_143584.1, on the reverse strand, counting down.
CGAAGTAATCAGAACTGGCATGTTGTACCACCTATCTAAAGGATCCACGCGTACCCTCCTGGACTTCACACTTGATCCGGACAACGACCGAAAACTGGAAAAGGCAAAACTCTATAAGATACCTGCGGCAGGCATGGCAGACCAGATAGACGGCCTCGATGAAGGGGGAGATCACTAAAAAGTTCATCCTGACAGCTGACAGGTTTTACCCCAGCTCTCCGACCTGGTTCCACCTAGGACTCCATGTGACATTCTTCCTCACAGGCCATGGTGCATTTAATGGCACACTCACCTACTTTGGGATCACTCAGAACCCTCTACGTATCTGTGGAGAAGTGGAGAGTTGGCATCATTTGATGTTTGGCTACGAACTCTATGAAGACATCAGATGCATTCTCATCATAAAAATAACATATAAAATAACAAAAATAATAACATGGTGCATTTAACTCCAAACTCACCTCTGGGATCACTCAGGGCCCTCTACATATCTGTGGAGAAGTGGAGAGTTGGCATCATCTGATGTTTGACTGAGAACTCTGCGAAGACATCAGATGCATTCTCATCACAAAAATAACGTACCTGCCCCAAAACATGGAATCACACCTACTGGCTTTATGAATATACTGCCTTTACAAAGTTTGCATAAGCACTATTTGCAAAAAGAAAATCCCTCATTTAGGCAAACTCTTAACTCCCGAAAATGACCGCCCAGTTTATGCCCGATGTTGATTGACCAAATAGGACTCAACACTGGTCTACTCCGACTCCAAAACATTACACTGTCCAATGTAGGGGTAGCACAACAGCCTAGATGACTCAGCAATGCCACAAGAATGGACTCCATGGACAGGACAACATTCCCATGTATGACCAAAAACCAACCAGACAACTCTTGGATGGGACTGCACAGTCCCAGGAACTGCAATCGGACTTGACCTACTTGATTTGATTATGGCATCTCCAGCTTTGCTGCCAGTGCCATTCTGGTGATCCGTACTGTCTCACTTTCTCGGTACCTTTATTCCTTCTCCTGGGTGGGAGGGGAGGGGCCGGGCCTCTGTCTCCTCCCCTCCTGGCTGCCCCCTTCTTCTTCTGGTGGGGCATGTCCCCACTGATCTGTTTGGGGTCGTCTTCTCTATAGTCCCCATATTTCTGTCTGCCTCCCCCCCATTCTAACTAAAACGACAGCATACGACCTCTAAACTAACACAGCCAAATTACTAGTGTTAAAAATCAAACCTCAGTCTTATTAAACCATTTCAGCCTAATCAAACTCTAGAACTTATTCCCCCCCCCTTTTTATACAATAGGCCCTTGCCACTGAAATCTTCGGAAACTAGGTGGCAGGGCCTGCCAGAGTATGAAATATAATCTACTGGGTATCTGACTTGCCTCCTTGTGGCAAAGTGCAGGCAATGGCGGGTCCCATTAGCTAAATGGTCAGAAGATATAATGCACCACGACATTACACTACAGAACAATACCCATATACTTTTTAAATTTCTGGCCTCCACATGGTACTGTGTTTCACAAACGATGCATACAATGTGGAGATGGGGGGTAACACCTGATGCCATTAGACCCTAAATACTTTGCACTTTATTCGCAGGAAACTCAACATCATACTAAGACCGATCCTCCTAACCATAATGCGCACATGTAACACAGTCTCAACACATAACCTGAAAGTGATTGCAGAGGCCCTGCCCCTTGACCTTGAGGTTGTATGCACTGGCATGCTGTACCAACTGAGCTGTGGGAAAAGCACTACCTTCATTAACCGCACTACAGATCCCTCAAAGAACCGCCCCGATGAGAGGAGATGACTTGACAACAACGTTAGGAGTCCTCAATAGGGAACATAACTCACAAGTTTATCCCAGATATACAAACAGTATATCCACAGTTTCTGTCGTAGTTCTCCCCAGGCCTCCATACTACTTACCTCCTTACAGGGTATGCAGTCATCCAAAGCAAACCGACTTTATTTGGAATCTCAAACAACCCACTGTGTACATGTGGCTCCCTGGAAACATGGGATCACTTGATGCACGATTCCCAGCTTTATGAAGATCGCTGAGGCCTACTCATCGCCAAGCTACAGTTTACTCCTACAGATCGAGAGCATTTGGAAAAATGATACCGCCTACAAAGACTTCTCAAAACATGCCCAAAACCCTCTTCACCAGGCATATGACTCTTCCACACCCAGTGAATCCTACTTAAACTGGATATAATATAGTTATACTACCACCGCTACCTTGAATCCAACTATTCTGGTGATAGGATATCACCAGAATAGTTGGATTCTGGTGATATCCTATCACCAGATAGGATATCACCAGAATACAAATGGCTGGTAGCAGAGCTGACATTCTACAGCTCTGCTACCAGCCATTTGGCTCTCTGCACCACGGTTTCTTGTGTGGTGCCTTTATTCCCATCTCCCCCCTCCTTCCACTGGTAGGTCCTGTCCCACTGATATTTCTGGGGCCGTCTTCCCTATTGTCCCCATATTTTTATGTTTCCCCCCAGCCTTCTCCCTACTCTAACTAACGCAACTATTGCATATGCCTAATCTAAATTTAACTTAACCCTAATTTAAACTCAAATTCGGCCTTAACCTAACCCCCCCCCTTTTTTTAATATATATAGGCCCTAGCCATTGATATCTTAGGAAACTAGGTGGCAGGGCCTGCCAGATTACGAACTTCTACTGCGATCCTCGGGGTAAAGTGTGGGCCCGATGACTAAAAGGTCAGAGGAACAACACAGGACACTATACTACTTACACTTTTTAATAAAAATCTGGGTAACATGTTGGAAGGGATGCAGATGATCTGCAAGGATGGACACGTAACCTGGATCGTTCAGTGATGCATCTAGACATACCAGAGGTCCCAACATGCGCCAGTTGAAAATGCCCCACACCATTACAAACTGTCCACCTGCCTGAACAGCTCCTTGTTGACATGACAGCTGTCTCCAATCATCTAAGGTCCAGTGCCGATGTCCTTTCGCCAAGTTGAGGCATAGTCCTGTAATGTGGTGTTAGCAATGGGAATCTGGTGGGTTGGCGGCTCCCAACACCTACTGAAGCTAATGATCGCCTGATGGTCTTGGTAGAGATGTTTCTGGCACCTCCCTCATTAAAGTCGGAGGTGATTTGTGCAACTGATGCTATCCAGTTGGCTGAAACAATGCGGGATAGATGTCGACGGCCACATTCATCCACCACCTTTCTCCGCCCACAGCGCTGTCCACAATGAGACGTTCATTCTGGAAATGCCATATTCCTGATACACTCTTGATACTGTCAAACAGAGATAGTGCAATTTCTGTACCACCTATGCGTCAGGCACCCACTATCATCCCTCTTTCAAAGTCGGTTAACTCGTGACATTTATCCATACTGACATCGAATTACCATCTACACAAATGCAGTGTACCTATATACCCGCCAACTGGTGGGTTTGTCCACTAGCGAGAGGGATGACAGTGTCATGTTGCCCAGGAACCAGGTATCTCATGAATTCTCTCCTTTCAGTGCATATCTTCTGTTAAGACAGAATCCATGCGAATTCATTCAGGGTTATGTGGGGTTCTTCAGCAATAAACCTTAGCAACTGAAGTAGCTGTTGAAAAGTGGAATAGTGTGGACATTCTAGCAGTATGTGTGCCGCTATTTCCTGGGAGCCACAACTGGTGAGGTCTACTGAGTGCTCTTAAGAGATCTGCCATGTTGCATTTTTCCTGGGCCTGCACTATGCTCAAGTGGTTTGAGGAACACTGTGAAGATATCACCCATCTTGTTGCCTCCAAATTTGTCTGCTCTACATCCTATTGAACACCTATGGGATGTTTTGGAACAGGAAGTGAGGTGGACACAAGCCTTGCAGGAAACATGGATGCAGATCCCTACAGATGTCTTCAGACATCTAGTGGCATCAATGCCTAAGTGAATAGCATCTGTTATCTGTGCAAATGGTCATAATTCAGTGATCACCAAGTAGTGTCTACAGGGTGATTCACTACCAATGCGACAAACTTGCAGGAGGTGTAGGGGGCACAAAGACGAATCGGAATCACATAGCATTGCAGGGTCCGAAATGCCTTCGTCATGCGGTAGAGGACGTTGAATGGGAGGTCGCGTGGAAGTCACTGGAAGTCAGCATTTGCGAACCGTTTCTGTTGAAGAAACCAAGTAGCAAAAGTCCTCCGGAGTGGATAATCCGCAGGCTCCAATGATTGGACGCATTGCAGATGGTATGAACTCATTTGGTTTGTTGACAGTATCCTCCACACAGTGGATTGGGAAATACCCAATCGTTGGCCTATCGCTCGAGTACCCGTACTCGGATTGCCTACTGTAAGACATAGGACATTCTCCTCATTGTCTGGCGTCCCCATCGTTCGCTCTCGATTCATGATACCTCTCGTGAAACAACCAGTCTCACGTAACCTTCTGTGCACACGTGCAAAAATCGTATGATGAGGAGCACGCCTGTGCGGGAAACGTTTCTGGTACAAGCGCAGAGCGGTGCACCCATTACAGTCAGCAGCTCCACACATGAGGTGCATGTTGGCCAGTTCAACGTTTGAATACTCGTTCATCCTATTGTCTCAGGAACCGATTCGCAAATGCTGACTTCCAGCGGGATCGCTGTTCACGCGACCTCCCGTTTAACGTCCTCTACTGCATGATGAAGGCATTTCGGACCCTGCAATGCTATGTGATTCTGATTCGTCTTTGTGCCCCCTACACCTCCTGCAAGTTTGTCGCACTGGTAGTGAATCACCCTGTATAGGTAGAAATATATGTGCATGTCTGAAATTTCATGTGCTTAATGGTCTTTTAAACTGATAAATGGAAGAGAATATGAGACTGATATTTCTGTTTTGTGCGTCAAATGTTTTTAGCAAAATAAAAATTTTTTTAAAATAAATGGTGTAAAACACAAGCGTGTTTTAAAATTTAAAATTTTTTATTAAAACTAAAAAAGTTTTAAATATTGCAGTCCATTCAGAAAAGATGAAATATTGGCGATGTTCAAGGAGAATCCAAAAAAAAAAAAAAAAAAAAAAACTCCGAATATTTTTTTCAGAAATTAAAAATAAAGTCTGGTACCTGTCAGGTGATCCACCACCGGGTTAATTCCTTACTTTACCAGTTTATTGCTAACCTGTGCCTTTATCCAATTTTTATTTTCATTGCAAATATATATCATATTTAGATTTTCACCTTTTTAACTTTCATACTTTCATACTCTTATTTCTTCCTACTTTTCTTTATTTCTCATAGGTGTGACTACAAATTGAATACTTTGCCTAATTTTCTGCTTTCTATACATATTTCATTCATGCAGATAGATATATATGAGTACATACATGTAATTATAAAAAAGAATTAAAAGCATACCTAAGCATGGTAGGTTGAGGTAGTCACTGTACACGAGGCTAACTTAAAGGAGGTAAGAAAAGAAAAGTAGAATAGTTAAGTCCTGTACCTTAAATCAATACTTAAGGTGCAGGAAGATGGAATATCACAGTAACCTTCATTAGGGAACCACAACCATCTGGGAAAAAACATTTCAAACATCAAAACCATTTGCAAAAGCCAGTCATGAAAGTAGTAATAATGAAATGAAAATCAATGCAACAGCCTGATAATTATAAATTAAGAATCTGCACTGGTCAAGATGGTGGTCTCAAAGCTATGTACCACTTATAATTAGAATAATAAAGGCACCTATTAATTATACTCATGCAATGATGGCTGGAACTGCTTTGATAATGTCACTACTAGAAAATGTCACTTGTCTGTTATCCTCCTACCAGTGTAAGTTACAATTATAAATTATGTTAGATTACACTTACTTGTAAGTGTAATCTAGCTTAACCAAACCAATGTATTACTAGAGGTCATAACTACTGGTGGGAGGAATAATTAACAAGTATTTCAATAAATTAGGATGTACAGTATGTATTAAATTGAAGCTTTCAATTTTTAAAATTGAATAAAATTAAAAGGTCAGTGTTCCTAAAAAGTGTATCAAGGATGTAAACACACACACACACACACACACACACACACACACACACACACACACACACACACACACACACACACACACACACACACACACACACCAAAAAAGATAAGTTTTGAAAGCCTCTATTTTTTTATTTACTGTGCCAGCATTGGTGGTGAGTTTGATAACATGATGAATGAAATATTAAATGAAAGTTTATTATTCAAACAAAAACATTCAGCATGTGATTCCTAGGCATTCAAGACCATTCAAACATATTTGAAGTTTATCACAACTGCAGCCACTATCTTGATTATTTCCAGTGGGGATTCAGATCCAGTGAGTACTGTGGCCAAGATCAAACAATCCAATAATCATCCAGAATACTGGCTGAAGATGACTCTATGAATGAAATATTCCTTAGAGATGTGAAGGATCACATTTGTCGTATGTGGCCTTGATCCATCTTATTAAAATAATATTTCTTCCATAGTAAATGCCATGCCTTCAAGAGACGGAACAAAATGACCTTAAAGAAGTTTCAGTAAGCATTTTGTATTTATTGTGTTGTCCAGAAAAACTGCTACGATGAATCTAGCTAACGAAATAGTGCATCTCATTATAAATTCACATTTCGCTGTAAAAAAGCAAGACTGATAAAATCTTTTCTATTCTACCTTCTTTACAGAATCACTTCACTAATCATTAAAAAAAAAAAAAAAAAATTCAGTTATGAAATAAACATGCCGAATTAATTTGTTCCATGCATGGCAATGATGCTCAAATGAATGGCTGTTAGTTATTAGGTATAGGAAATTGATTTAAGCAGAAAACAATTTATTCTTAAAAAAAACAAAGTTATTACAAGATAAGAAAGTATAGTTTGTTTATTGGCATCATTTTAATAATTTTCAGTAAGTGCTTATCAATTTATTACCTAAGTAATCCTTGTCTCATGTGTTTAATAATAAACTCACCAATGACATCAAAATATTGGCATTCAAAACTGTTGCATCTTTTCTTGATAACCTATACTTATACAGGGTGTATATAAATTATTTGACTTGATTATGAAGCTTATTAAAATTTTATTGTAATAAGTATCTTAAGGGTTTTCTGCTTGTTTGTTTCATTTTCGGTTTTTTATGGTGCATAAGCGACTAAGGCTATGATGCACCAAATCCAGGGTTTTCTGCAATTATCAAGGCAACTCAATGAGTTTTTTTTCACACAGTTGGCAGCCTTGATCCCAGCAATACTGCAACAGTAGAGCATTAAAATGATGTACAGGAGAAAGTAGTGTGCATGTTGTGACTGTGGGATACCGAATCTCCAGAAAGATACACCTATAGAAAAATTGATGAGACAATGGTTGAAACAGTTTAAAGAAACTGGCAGTGCGCTGCACCAGAAACGAGCAGGTGGGCCTAGTGTATCTGAAGATAAAGTTTTGAAAATTTGGGAAGTGTTTACTTGAAGTTCTACAAATTCTAGTCGCAGGACAAGCCTGAAACTGCAAATTCTGTGAGCAACCTTGCAAAGGATGGTTTGCCAGAGATTGAAACTTTATTATTATTATTATTAGTAGTAGTAGTGACATAATATACAAGAAAGCAAATTTATAAAGAATCAGACAAACAAAAAAAAAAAAAAAACCTTCCCACAACACCTGTTCTTCCCCTCCACGCATTCGCCTAGTTTTTCCTTGAATTTTTTCAAACTGCCCACTTCCACAACAACAGATGGAAGTTTGTTCCAACTATCAACACCCTGCTGGCTGAAGGTAAACCTCCACACATCTATACTGTAAACATCCTTTCTCAACTTGAATTTATATGTCCTCTTATGTGTGTAGTCTGATAGTCTGAGAAAGAGGAAGAATCCCATCAGCACTGAGCTTGCTCAAATTATTCAAGGCTTCACACACCTCAATCAGATCACCTCGAAGGTTCCTAGTCGCCAGACGCTGCAATTTGCAGGACTTAAGCCTTTCTTGGTAACAGCAATCCTTTGTTCCACTCACTAATCTTGTTTCCCTTCTCTGTACTTGTTCTAGTAGCTCAACAGCTTTCCTAAAATGAGGCCTCTAGACCTGTATGTAGTACTCAAGGTGTGGCCTGGCCACTGCCTTACACAAGGGGATAATCACCTCTTCATCCCTGCTACCAAAATTCCTGTATATCATTGACAAGACACCATGAGCTACTCTTGCAGCTTGTCTGCACTGCTCAGAAAACTTCATATCTAACTGCACAATTACTTGCAGTATTTTTCATTTTCCACTACCCTGCGTGTAGTACCACACAGTTGGTATGTTAATCTGGAATTATTGATAACCAATAATTTTTTATTTGCACTGTACATGCATTTGTACTGTTCATTGGTTCATTGTATTGTTTATTGGTTGAATGCCAAGAAAAGCAACAATGTTATACATTGTTGCTTTTCTTGGCATTCTTTGCCAGCCTTCTTGCAATCTGCCTAACTCCTTTCACAAGGGTAGTCACCCTTGTGAAAGCAAAAGGCCCTCCTTTTACCCTCAACACTAATTATGTCTTTAAGTAAATTCCACATCAATACACTGTGATCACTGCTACCTAGTGATTCTTTTATCTGTAGACTCTTAACACATGAAGAATTGGTGCCGATAATCAAATCAAGGGTATTGCTCTCTCTCTCTCTTGTTGCCTCTCTAACATGCTGCTGTAGAGAACAGTTATCCAAGAAATTTACTAGCAAGTGAGTGACCAACTCACAAGTTCCAGTCAATATCTGGAAAGTGTTGTTATACTCATCACAATCGTTAGTCCTATAACCCACTCGACTTTCATTTCATTTTCCCAGTGCTTATGTCACATCAATCAAAATCAACTTTGCAGTGGCCACTTATGTCAGCTGGATGCACTGGCTTAGATTAAATATGCTTCTTAACTTAGAGCATAACCCTCATTCCTGTCCTTCAGGAGTACGCAAGAGCATTGGAGCAATATAAATTGAAAATAAATTATGGCTAGTGAGTTACAAGTAGTACAGTTAAAAGCAAAAAGAATGAAAGCTGTTGCGGCACAACTGGCATACGAAATGGAAAGGAAAAATTTTAATATTGCATTAGTCCAAGAACCTTATGAGGTTCTTGGACTAAGGGGATACCCGATAAGTTAACGTGTGATATCGGAAGGGAAACATCCAAAGACTTCAATCATAGTAAGAAATGTAAGACTAAGTTGACTTATCTTTCTGATGATAGTATTGTTTGTTGTGAGGTTATTGGGAGTTTTGGAGTAATATACTTTGTCTCCTTACACTGCCAACCCTCTGAGAATATAGAAGTACATTTAAATAAATTAGAGAGGGTATGCCATGTTGTCTTGCGTAATAATTTGATTGTTTGACTCGAAATCCACGCTCTGGGGGGGGGGGAGAGTCTAATGAGAGAGGTGAAATTCTTGAAGATTTTCTTTCTGCCTCAGGGTTGGTGGTGATGAATGTGACAGGACTCTGGCCTACACACTCAACTATACATGGGGAGTCTTTTCATAGATTTTACTATGAGTACAATCTCTATTTATAGTAGAATTCATAACTGGAGAGTTACAGAAGAGTTGACAACCAGTGATCATAATGCTATTCTCTTTGAGATTGGTAGCATTGTAACAGAAGAAATTGCAAACTGGACAAAATTCGATCTGGCTTTCCATGCTCAGTCTGATAATACAAATTGGGATAAATTGACTGATGCTGAACATGTTAAAGAATTGCAAAATATATTGTTTTTGTCATCTAAGTGTAGTATGAAGAGGAAGAAGTTTCAAAGATGATCAGTAATTGTTGGAGTGGTCTCTTAGAACTTCAAAGGAAAGAACTAAGAACTGTGAGAAAACAATTTCAGAACTATCGACGTCGATGTGATTTAAATTTGGCTAATGTGTATAAATCAGAATATAAGAGGTTAAGAAGGGAATATGTGAAAAGTATAAAAATTGTTAAAGAAAACTCTTGGAGAAAGTTTGTGAGCGAAAGGGGATCAAGAGACCCATGGGTTCTATTTTTAAGATAGTTACGGAAAAGGTATATTTTAATGAAGTAAGTTATACAATAAAAAGAAATGGTATTAACACTATAGATTGGTATGGATCCACAAACATGGTTTTGGATGAAGTATTTCCAGTATTGGAGATGGAATATACTGAGATTCAACAAGAGATGGCCAGAGGCAACGCTGAGTATTGGTCTCAGCAGGATGAGGAAATGTTTATGCAGGAGGAAGTCTCACAAGCTTTTGCACAGGCAAAGGATGATCGATCACTGGCCTTGACCTCATCGAAGTAAAAGTTATGAAAAGAGCATTTCAAATGAAATCAGTGCTGTTTGTACAAATGTATAATAAATGTCTGGATAGTGGTTCCATTCCCCTGGCCTGGAGAACTCCACTATTGAGATTGACAGTTAAAAGTTCAAATAAGACACCGGAAGGGCCTGGTGCATACCTTCCGAATGCCTTGCTATCGGTATTGGCTAAAACATATGAATGCCTATGTATAAGTAGGATAATGATTAGATATGAGCAAAGAATGTTATCTTCTTGTAACCAATTTGGTTACAGGAAAGGGATATCAACAGAAGCTGCCAGATGGTGATGTATGGACAAGAGTACAATGGGTGGTATGTGCTGGGTGTGTTTGTTGATTTTCATGGTTCATTCGATAGGCTGTGGTGGGAGGGGATCCCATCTAGGCTAAGAGTTACAGAATGCTCAACAAAAACGTTTTCTGTCTTTAGACAGTATTTTGAGAAAAGGAAAGTAATTGTAAGAACTGTATATACAGAGATAGAAAGGGAGGTCGTAAGAGGATATTGTCAGGGTTCTGTGTTCGGTCCTCAGGCCTGGTGCATGACCGTTGATGAGTTTTTGATGTGGAACTATGTTGGGATTGATGTCCTGGCATATGCTGATGATCTTCTCTTCTTGATACATGGTAATGCCAGGTCACACCTAGAAGAACAGGCTGCAAGAATCATGTGGGATCTGATGGAATGGTCTAAGATATATGGCCTACAAATCTCAGAAAAGAAGACTGCAGTTACTATTGAAAGGTCAACTCAGTAATAGTAGTAGAAGTGGCATGTGATGCAAGAAAGCATGTGTATGAGCTTATGAAGCATCACCAAAAAAAAAAAAAAAAAAAAAAACGCACCATTCCCTCCAAATGCCTGTCCAGTTCCTCCTTAAATTTATTCAACTTATCAACTTCCACAACGACAGATGGAAGTTTGTTCCAGCAATTAACCACCCGCTGGCTAAAGGCAAATTTCCGCACATCTATTCTACATCTATCTTTTCTTAATTTGAATTTATGCCCCCTTAGGTTCGTAATCTGAACAAGTGGAAGGATCCCTTCAGAATTCAGCGTGCTGAACCCATTCAAGTCCTTATACACCTCAATCAGATCACCGCGCAGGTGCCTAGTCTCTAGCCACTGCAATTTGCAGAACTTAAGCCTCCCTTGGTAAGAGGATCCCTTCATTCCCCTCACCAATCTTGTTGCCCTTCTCTGTACATGCTCAAGTAAATCTACATCCTTCCTAAAATGAGGCCTCCAGACCTGTATGCAGTACTCAAGGCATGGCCTGACCATTGCCTTATACAGAGGGATAATCACCTCCTTTTCCCTGCTAGCAAAATTCCTATATATCATTGACAAAACCCCATGACCTGCCCTGACAGCCTGTCTGCACTGCTCAGAAAACTTCATATCTGCCTGCACAATTACTCCCAGGTCTTTTTCATTTTCTACCACCTTAAGTGTAGTACCACACAGTTGGTACGTTTCTCTGGGGTTACTTCTACCCATATGCAGTACAGTCAGTCCTTGTAGAGCACGATAGTTGTGTTCCTAGAAACCCTCGTGCAATATAAACAACAGGCCCTATGGGAAAAATAGGGTTAGGTGCCGACCACCCAAGATTGAACACACATTTGTAACCAAAACATTACCAAACACAATAAATAATCATAATAAAATACGTAAGTATTTTATTACGACTATTACGTAACAAAATATTGCTAATGCTTTTGCTTCTATCGTAAGCAAACTTGTTTTTTTGTTTGATTTTCTATCCAAACAGATGACAGCCGTCCCATCTCTTCCGATTCTTTGTGCCTTAATCTAATGGATTTTAATTACACTTTGAGTTGTTCCTGTTATGAAAGTTGTTTTTATTTTCTCTGCATTCTTTGTAATTCTCGGCGTTGCCTCTTTTAGGTCCGTAGCACGTGCAATATCACATGGTCTTTCATTTCGCTCAAAGCGCTTCACAATTTCATATTTTTTCTCTATCGACAGAGGCGAACTGGCCATAAGCCTTACCGGAGAAACCCCGGTGGGCCGGAGGCCGGTGTGATTTTGGCCATAAACCATAGTATGAGACCACTATAAATTTTTCCGGGTAAGAATTTTTGACCAAGTCCGTCTCTGTTTATCGATATTGCTTTTCTTTTTCTCTCTGAATCTGCAGTGTCTTCACCAGGACGCTTCCTTTTCACGCGTTTTAAGTATTTTACTCATTTTTAGGGAATACACCACAATTACAAAACAAGGAGGCACACTTGATACACATAAACAAAGCTGAGTGCGTGTAGCAACTGAATAAACAACATCGTAAAGGCAGAGATACACTATTAACACCTCACATTATACTAAAGCACATTTCTGGGAGTTACTACCATAAAACAATAAAAACAATTTCTAGTTGCATTCCTGCTAGTGGAATCTGTTATAAACTGGTAGCAAACTCGATCTAATTGCATTTGCGATTATAGCGATAGCTGGAATTGTGTTGATTTTTACGTTATTATGGTGAAATGTGTTTCCCCTTCACTGATATAAAAAACATAAATACATGTTCAGAATCTTCTCTTTATTCCTATCATGTTGCGTTCCGTTGGGGTGATTCTGTGTTCGACTGCCATTTCTTGTAAACACAAAGGCAAATTGTGCATAAGCGATTCAGTTCGTGTTATATAAGATATCGTTCCCCTATTTATAAATCGTGTATGATCGAATTCGTGTAGTATAAACACGTGTTATACGACTGACTGACTGTACTTTGCATTTGTCAAGGTTAAACTTCAGTTGTCACTTCTTAGCCCACCTGCCCAAATTATCTAGATCCTGTTGCAGCAGCACACTGCCATTACTATCATTAACAACCCTGCCAACCTTTGTATCATCTGCAAACTTTGACATTAAGCCTGATATACCTTCATCAATATCATTGATAAATATACAAAACAACAGTGGACCCAACACCGAACCCTGTGGGACTCCACTAATAACATTAGTCCACGAATATAACTGGGTGGATGGGATCTATCCAGTTATATTAAAGGATGAGTAGACACCCCTCTTGTGAGGACTCAAGGAGTATCTGTACGATATGTAACATCTGGTAAGTACTTTGGGGTGGTCATAGGAGAGCAAATGAATTTTGTCCCTTATGCTAAATATTTAAAACAGAAAATTAGAATATTATATGCCAAGTTAAAGAGAGTCATTAGAGTTGACTGAGGTATCAAAGGTCATGCATTAAACTTACTATATGATTGTTTATTTGTACCTATAATCACTTATGCCTAGGCTGCTTGGCTACATAGGATGACTAATTCATTGATAAAGAAGCATATATTGTAGCCCCAAAGATTTGCCCTCCTATCTATCACTAGAGTGTGCAGGACAGTGTCTACAGATGCTCTCCAGGTGATTTCATGTAGATTACCTGCTGATCTGCAGATAGTTTTATCTGCATTGATATATTATACAAGGCATAATGTAAGGAAGATTGTCTTGCGTGTGAGTTCATGTCTGGAGGAGAGGAGGCTGTATACCAGTGCTATTTGCTGGATGTTAAAGTAGAGAAAAAGAGAATAGTGTCAGAACTGATGCAAGTATGGCAGATGAGATGGAAACCATCCGAAAAAGGAAGAGTCACATATGTTCCTACCTAAAGTGAATATTACAGAAGTAAGAAAGAAAGTCTGGCAACAGTTCAGAGTACATGTGGCCTTCCTTCTTACTGGACATGCGCTTGCAAAGAGACTGTATGAGTTGGGTCTGGTGAGAGATCAGAACTGCACTTGTGGAGAGCAGGAAACATCAGAACATATTCTGTTTTATTGCAGCCAATATGTTGATCTTAGGAATCAACTAGAATTATTATTGGGTGGCCTTCAGCAGAGTATGTTATGGATCATGTTTGTGGAGAAGTACAGGTTTTGTTATTTTAATGAGTTTATACATGCTGTGTTTAAAAGGAGGGAGCATATCAAAGCTGGATAGTAGAACCTGCCTCCCAGTAGCAGGGATGGAAACCAGGTCCACTGGGATAGGCGAGGTTAGCAATGAACCTAACATCTATCTCACATGGCTTGGGCCAAGTGGCATAAGAGCTCTCATAGTTTATATTTTTGAGTTATTTTGGTTGTGTTGAATTGTTAAATTGAAAGTTTAGAGTTTTAATGGCCAAGTTTAAGTTAAGTAACATTAAGCACTATGCCACATATAAGCCTAGGCTTGGGCAGTGGTACTTAATGGCACTTTGAATGAATATACAATGGATTCCAGTTATTTGGGCCACTGGTTAATCGGGGATGTGCCCCAAATTCCTATTTGGGGCACATCTTAAAAAACAGAACCCAATCGAGAAAATAGCCAGGGTTTACCTCGCTTAATTGGGACAACATGCCGTTTAATCGGGGCAGGAGACTGCAGCACTGGAGATTACCCTATGATTGTGTACGACTGTACCTCGTTGTTGGGTCGGATTTCTGGAGGTCACAACCATAAAACAATAAAAACAATTGGCAGTCACCAGTTTATTGAGCTTTTCTGTTAGTGTAATATATCATAAATGGATAGTAAACGCGATCTTATTGAATTTGCGATAATACCGATAGCTGGAATTCTGTGGGTTATTATGGTGAAATGTGTTTACACTTCCATGGAATCTTCAATCATATAAAAAAATTAATTTTCAGAATCTTCTCTTCATTCCTATTTTTAAAGCTTAGTAACTTGTTACTCCATTCTCACTTGCGCGTATCGTTTTACTTGCAATTTGCCTGTGCCGTGTTCTTTGTTATTGATTGCTTATCTTTTTACTGTTTTAAATTTTACTCCCCACCCACAAATGTCAGTGGACAGAAATGTCAACTAGTTAGTATGTACATATTACAGTACGTATTAATTTTTCTGATTATCATGTATCATTTAATTTTTTAATTGGTAAGGTAATAAAGGGTAAATTTGTGCTTAATATATCTTCACTTTTATAGTCTGTGGATAATATTTCTCCTATTTTTGCTAATTAGAATTGCTGTTTAATTGAATTAAAATTCAATTCACAAACGTGATCGCGATGACCCGCGCTTACTACTCATCGTATAGTGAACAGTACTTTACTATGGCGAGTCCATCGTAACATGAACCAATTGTAAAGTGGGGATCCATTGTATTTTTAACTATTTATGTGAAACTTCGGATCATTGGGGCAGCCGCTTAATCAGGCCAAAATGCACTAGTCCCGATGTGTCCCAAATAACTGGAATCGACTGTATTTAAGTTTTGCATCCCTTATATCTGAATGACACCATGTCTCTGATATCCCTACAATGTCTGCATTTGATGACTTAATCAATACTTCAAATTCATCAAATTTATTTTCTATGCTGCTAGCATTAGTGTACATGCAGCTGTTCTTATTCCTAGTTATCCTAACACAGCATATGTATTTAATCATTTCATGATGATCCACAATAGGGTTTGAACTCCCCAACACCTTGCTTTCCAGGCTGCTGCATATTCCAGTAGAAGCAGTTTCACCTCTACTTGCTGCTTTAGTTAATGTATTTGTGTGTGTGTCCCACCTCAAGCTATCAATTTTCCAACCCACCTAATACTGCTTCGATAGCATCAGAGAATATTCTTGCACCCCCTTCTTTAAGTGTATCCCATCCCTGTAAAAACAGTCTCTCTTGTTAACAAGCACAGACTGTGCTGAGAAAAATTCTATCCCGTGAGCCTTGTACCATCTCTCCAGGGACAAACTGATTGATAAGGCTCTCAACATGTACTCTCTCCTATTGTGTCTTGGCGACATTTTCAAATTTAATCTTAACTTGCAACTTTTTCCCAACACCTCCCTGTATTTGTTATGTAAGTTCTCTGATTTCCCACTCTTAATATCATTAGTGCCCAAGTTCACAACGATGTCACCTTTAGTGCGCTTACAAGATGATATATGCTCTATGTTATCTATTGTCCGCCGTAGACATACCCTGATCCTATTCCCCCTGTCCTTTTTGCACAAGATATTTCTCATTTTCCTGACAACAATGCTTATAAAGTGAAAATTATCCAGGAAATTAAGCCTAATGACAAACCACAACAAGAGGAATTCAATGTTCAGATTCTCAACCTTATGGACTTTCTAGAAAGCTTTGATTTCAGTGATGAAGCAACATTCCACCTGTCTGGTAAAGTTAACAGACACAACATTCACATATAAGAATCTGAAAATTCCCACTCAGTTCACGAACACAAACACGATAGTCCCATGGTAAATGTTTGGTGCATGCTGGCAGTCCTTCAGCCAAATGATTGGGCCATTTTTCTTCCATGAAAATATTGTGAACTCTGTAAGTTACCTAGATATGCTTGAACCATATGCTACACTTCAGCTGGAAGATATGCAGCCACGTGTGTCCTATCAGTAAGATTGGGCCATACCACACTGGAGTTTGCATGTGTGTGTATGATTTTTTCAATAAAAAAATTTCTTAATCGAGAACTGGCCAGAATGGTTCAATACCATAGGTGTATGCAAAAAAAAGTTAACATCAAAGAGTTAAAAGACTGGATTGAACAAGCAGTGACATCCATTTCTCAAGAAATGATTCAAAACACTTGGGATGGAATCAGCTACCATCTTGACATTCTATGTGCTACCAAAGGTGGTCATGTGGAGGTTTACTGAAGTGTGGTTGTGTGATAAGTAAGTTTTTGAGTTGCTTTGTAAAGTGCAGCAAACCATTTTATGGTATCTGTTACAATAAAATTTTAATCAAGCTTCATATTCAGGTGAATGATTTATAGACACCACCTTGTGTGTGTGTGTGTGTGTAAATTTTTCAATAAGTTACATCTCCAAATGCAATAAATTTATGACATTCATAACCAACAGTTATACATGACAGAAACCTTTAAGTGGAAAATATTCTTGGGTCTCTAATATCCTGTCAGATGTGTTTCACATTAGTTACAGCTTATATCAGTAAAAAACTTAATCTGCCTAATAAAGGTTCTAAATAAATCATAAACTGTATTTTAATCCTAGTATATAGGCTGATAATTTTCATCTTTTCATTACATTGATATCTAAGTTTACTGCCAAATGACTACATTATCTCCTAATTTTCTTCTCTCCAGAGTATACATTAATTATATTTTAATTTTTTATTTATTTAGTAATGAAAAATGAAGAATACATACACATGGTTGACAGAACCAGAATTTATCCGTTTTCTCATTAGACATACGATAACAGTCCTTGCATTGACGAATTTCACCCAGATCATAAATACAGTCACGCAACATTTGTCGAGCCATGTCAGCTATGGGACTATGAACTATAAAATTATATTTAAATTAAAATATTAAAAAAATAATAATTAATTAATTAAAAACATTTATTAATAATGAATAATGAACACATTGTTTAAGAAACAAAAATGTTCAAGCAATATGTTATAATAGATATGTTTATCCATTATATTTAATAGATAGTTTAGCAATAAGTTAAACTAACTATTAAATTTTCCAACTGAATTGCTATATGCTACAAGCTTTCAACATCTTACCATACAGAAAGCATAACCTTTTATGGGTGCAAGGTGCCTTCAAGGTGTTTCACAAACTTTGCTTAGGGTTGATCTCAGGTCTGGGAAACCACAGCTCATAAACCAAGTGATGCAAACCAAGCTGTAGTCTGTGGCCTGACTGGGAAACTGAATGTTCATAAAGGATTTAGTCATGAAATAAACATGCTGAATTAATTTGTTCCATGTGTTGATAATGATGCTCAATGGGTGGATGGCTGTCAGTTGTTATGTGTAGGAAATTGATTTAAACAGAAAACCACTTATTCTTAAAAAAAAAAAAAAAAGTCATCACAAGATAAAAAGTACAGTTTGTTTATTTGAAGTACAGTAAACCCCCACTATTCGCGGTTTCGCGATCACCGATTTAATATAAAAGGAAACCTAAAAAAATGTGAATTTTAAAGCGCCGTGAATATTTTCCCCCATAAAAAAACATGGGCGTGGCTAAAATTATCTTTCCCGGTCAAAACAGCGCTCAGTGGGTGGGGGAGAGGGGTGACAAAATCGCAAGCGTGGATGTTTCTCGCTAATCCTTGTTCAGTATGTGTTATGCGCTTGTCATGGAAGGTTTCGTCGTTTGCTTTTAATTTATATGCTTATAAATTGAATAAATTTATCAATTTATAAATTGATATGCTTACAAAAATGATAAATCTACCGTTTTGCAGTGTAAAATAGACTTTTTCGAGTGTGTTAACGGAAGAAAATGACTTTATTGTGGACAAGTTCTTCCTAACCCCTATAAAAATATGGCTACGAATAACAAGAGAAATGTGAAAATATCAAAGGTGATGACATTAGCGAATAAAATTGAGTTATTAGACAAAATTTCTAATGGTGAAAGTGTCTCCTCAGTGGCAAAACATTATAAAATCAATGAGTCAACGGATCAGTCAAAAAATCGGAAGAAAAAATCCGCCGTAGTGTCCGTGAAAACGCGCTAATTGCTTCAAAAATTTGCTCTGTAACTCGTGATGTTAAATTAGAAAAAATGGAAAAAGCTTAAAATCTGTGGATAGAAGACCGAACTCAAAATAAAATTCCGTTAAGTTCACTCATCATTCGTGAAAAGGCAAAACGCCTTTATCAACAGTTTAGCGAAACTGGTGATAGCACCAGCGGGATAATTTTTTTTGCTAGCAAAGGCACTGATTTGAAAGATTTGTTTGAAATTTCTAATAAATATTACATTTAATATTAAATTGTTTCTTATTTTCATTTTGATGCCATATGCTTGCATTTCAATGTGCACTGTCTATGTACATAGTCATATTATGAAGGTACATTTAATACATACATAGACAAAATTTTAGTTTTTCTTATATATTTCATACTTTGGAACGGAACCCCTTTATTACTATGGGAGCCATAACTCAGCATTTGCGTTTTCGGTATTCGCGACATTTCTCAGGAACGTAACCCCCGCGAATAGCGGGGGTTTACTGTATTTTAATAGTTTTCAGTAATATTCAATCTAAGGATTATTTTCAATGCACACTATAAGACTGCTTTGTTTTTCTTAATTTAGCTGTGTTCTTTTGAGGGCCCTAAATCTTGAGCATTTCAGAAGAATGAGGATTTGAGATGTGTTTACATTAGAGGGCCATCAAAATTCAATTGCACTGAGTCAGGTAAAGCTATTGGTCTCATATGTAAAGAAATACTTGCTGCTTTTAAAATTATGACCCTAACTGTAATTTTCAAATTCAAGCATGCTTTGAATATTCTAACTTGTCATAAAAGAAAAGGCAAAATAAAACTACTCAGCATCTGAATCAACTAAATAAGCAACAAATGAATGTTTTCAAAGCCATTAGTTGCTCAAGAGTTTGATAATGAAGTAAGTTTTGTAGCAGCAGATAAACAGGCTCAGAGAAGTAAATCACTCTCCAATAGCTAATTTATAAAAGAATGTTTGGTTAACATGGCTGGTGTTATTTGTCAAGGAACTTTATCCAGGAATTTTTTTTCGAATTTCAGTAATAAGAAGCTGTTCAAATACATCAGTTTTCAGGTAGAGTAATTACTTGCCGAATTAAAAATACTAAAGAAAAATAACCCAAAAAATAATGCCCTGTGTTTTACTTGTTAGGCAAGAGCTGTGATAAAAGACATTGCAATGCTCAATATTTATGCAGTGTGTCAAAGATGAATTCAGATTTGTTGAAGAATTTCTACATACAGTTTCTTTCCTTGATATGCCTACTTGTCCATCAAAATATAGTGAGTGTAATTTTATCATGGTATCTATTTTGATAAATGGTAGCTTCATTTTATTTTTTGCAGGATTCAATACATTCTGTTAATGCATAAATTACTGAAACAAACAAAATTTTATCTACTATCAGAGCATTGCATAAAACTGGTGGCATACTGAATGGCAGCTTTTGACCAATGGCCCTTACACACAAGAATTAAGGTTAATTATATCTGTGTACTAAAATATGAGGTATTTCCTTGGGTCACTGGTTAATGTTTGTTGCAGACCTTTGTGTTTCTGCAACAAACATTGACCAGTTTGTTGCAGAAACAGACTATGTCTCACAAATATGTGCCCTGTGAGACACAAAGCCGCTCTCATTAGCAATTATAAAGTGGTATGCTGAACAGTCTCAAGTTTTTACCAACAACAAAGGGCTACTTATGTATAAGACAACTTTTATTCCTCTACGCAGAGCATCACCTTTGGTCATTGATAAAAAAAAAATCTCCATACACTATAAGTCTTCTAAATGGAGAAATTTGCATCCAAATTTTGGCCATACTTGCTGGTGGAAAATGTGACTAAGTTACCACTGCATTATGATCTGACTAAGTTATCACCATTGGTCAAATTTTGACTAATGGCCCTAGATGACACAGCAATTAAAAACAAAAAATACTTTTTAATACTTGGAGCACTGGTCAAAAATTTCCACGGGAGTTTTTCTCACCTAAAACTCAACTACATTTGACAGTGCTCAAAATGAAGTTGACAGTGGTGAATTCTGACCAACGAGACAAGAGACTACTCAAATTTAAGAAGAAAAAAGAAAACCGATTAAATATCTTTACAGGATTAATATTTATTCCTATATGTAACTTACTGGTCAAAATTTACTACCTGGTTGGCAAGAGAAAATATAAGCTGGTTGCCAATGAAGCTACATTTATCAGCTCTATTGCCAAATAAACAGCTGGAGTGGGTGACAATTGGCATTTAGAAATTAAAAACTAGATTTCTGTTTTTTATTCAGATAAGTTTCAAATGAATGTACACAGCATGTATTGATAATTTATATTTACTTTCAGCAAATTTCTTTACATGTGTTTGCTAAATTTGGGTAAAATATGCAAAGTGAAAATAAAACTTTGATCAGTAGAATTACTAAAAAATTGCCTTAATAGGTAGCTGGGTATAACAACAAAAGCCAATGAATCCAATGTCTTGGAAAGTATCAGCTGTTTGGGGAAAAAAAAAAAAAAAAAAAAAAAAAAAAAAAAGGAATGCTTAACCCCTGATGACTCCCCAAAAGCCTCACTGGGAAAAATATTGGAGTGTTAAAATTAATAGGCAGCAAAATCAAGAAACAAAAGCCTAACCAGATGGTTACATTTCGTGATTTCGAATAGCATAAAACATCAATAGCATAAAGTGTTAGATCCACACTTTCTTTTAAAAATGGACTATGTAAATTTGATCCAAGTGAAGATCGAAATCACTGTACATTCACATATGTTCTTTATCTCAAGTAATGTCAGTGACTATATTATATAATTTCAGCTTTTTATTTAGTTTGCTGACTCCAGAAGTTTGCCCAGGCATAATTTAATCATGCCTTTTGTAATGAGTCTTCTCAAACATCACCATCTTTTTGTTTTCAAGATTTGTTGCAAGAATGCACATGAACCTGCCTTGCCCAAGAGAACAAGTGAATTCCCACCGTAGTCTAGAACTCAAACATCAAACTCACTTTTTTACACTGTACCATGCTGAATTTGAAGGAAATTTTAGAAAGAACTTATGCAAGTATACAAGGCAGAAGAGATGTCCACCCACCTTGCTAGAAACATCAATGCCTCAGTGAATGAAGAGAGGGAAACAATGGACACAGCATTTCAATAAATACTAAACTCGTCACAACTGGGCTGAGAATGTGTGGCCCTGTAATATGGACAACAACCAGAAACACAATTTATCTATCAAGCTGAGAACTGAAAAACTAAAACTAGGGTGTCTGTCCAGGAAAACCATTTATCCTCAGATTGTGCTCTCTTGTTGGAAACGTTAATCAAAATGCAGGAATAAATGTGTGTTTGTGTTTGGGGGGGGGGGGGGTGCAATCTGGATAGTATATGGGACCAAATGAGCACAAGAACAACTAAACTAAAAAAAGTAATAAGTAGAATTAAAAAAAAATATATATATAAATACACCCATCCTTTAATTTACATCATTTAGATTTAGCACAGGTGAAAAAATTCTACTGCATTTCAGTTTACATGCTTTTTTTTTTTTTTTTTTAAATTTATAAAATACAACAAAACTGTACAGAGCTGTTAAAATGTGCAAATGTACTCAATCCACATCGGAGAAACGTACAGAAGACTCGACAACAGGTTACAAAAACATAAGAAAGATACTTAATATGAAAATGTCAAGGTAGTATTTTTACCACCAAGTATGACATCACCGATATAACTCCTTGACCATTTGTACACTTAAATCGTATAATATAAAACTTACTTTTCAATAAATTATTGTCTGTCAAGTTTTGGCAAAAATTTCCAATTCTAGATTGTGTGAAAATAACAGCAATGGCAGTTTGTGACATAGAAGCCTCAATGTTAAATACCTGCTGGAAAGTTATTTGGTGAGAAGTAGTTTTTACTGGTAATAGTATCCCACCAGCAGGAAGGATTTTATGATTTGGGTCATTTGTGATGTTTAAGAATTGATGGCAGAAAGAGTGTGGAACAAAGAACAATTGACAGACACGGTTATTGATGTATTGATCAAGCTGAAAGCGATTGTGACGACCCAGTTCCAGCACTTAACAATGAACGCAATAAGGTATAGAAATGGCTAGAAATTTGGAAAAGTTTTCATCAATAATGATCCAAACATGGCTTGTAGATTAAAATTTAAAAGAGAATTACAAGGCTGTTTTATCTCTCTTTAGGAAAAATTAGAAAGCAAACATTGATAACAGATTTTACTGAAAGAAATTCTGCTGAAAAATTTTAGTAGTGGCAGTGACGAATTTCAACCAAAAAAAGAACAAGAAAATTATTCCTTTGTTAACAACTGATGAGAATAC